>NC_053424.1:113587349-113706039 GCF_007990345.1 Gossypium hirsutum | reverse complement strand
CTTTTCTTTAATTCGGGCCGTGGCCCATTGCTCGCTCATCCCCGTAATAATCATCAAGTTCTTCCAAAAGGTAGGGACACAAGGAGCTCGGGAATAGATCCTATCATTCTGAAACCGGGGACAACGAAGTAAAGCAGTGTACTCTTCCACAGTAGGTACCATGTCTACTTCCCCAAAAGTGAAGCAACTGTACGCCGGGTTCCAAAACTGAGCAAGGGCTCTAAATAAGTGCTCGTCTATCTGAACATCAAGCAAGTAAAGTAAGTCTCCATATTACCGTAGAATAATTGCTTAGTCTCTTTGCCCCACTGATCCCAAATTTCCTTAAGCTCTTGGAGATTATTCTGTGTGACACTTATACGAGTATAATCTGGCAGCTCCGATACATATCCTATAGCTATACTGTCTCCCTTTTCTAGTTGAGTTTGCTCGGACCATCTGTGGATGTTAACATTGCCTTCCACTTTATCAAGAAGTCTGTTCTCCATAATAAAACTTCCTAACTTAGAAACTGACCATGAACCGATATCTTTGTAAATGCAAAATGACATGCAAGCAAAAGAAAAGAGATAGTCAGTATCACATAATATCAATAAATTTCAACGATAACTTATAAGGGTAATGTCTAAGTTGGGCTTATATGGTCCTTCGACATGGGGTTGGTTCTAAAGTTTGAGGTACCCGAACCAGCAGATTCCTCGATCCTCACCCATTATAGGCTCATTTGAATCGAGTTCAGTTCAGGGGAATACATTTCCCTATGGCTAAACGGAGATGAAAATCTCACGAAACCATAGGTACGGATGTATCCCGAAAGTGATCCACTATCCTGCACGGAGGCGAAAACCTCACGAAGGCGTAGCTTCTCACTCCCACTTAAGGGTGTGACCACAACGGTCATGTAAAATGCAATAGGTCAAAATATAGCATGTAATAATACAAACACATGTAATGCAAAGAGGATTAAATTTTAAAATTTTTAATTTCCGACATTAAGACAAGAGATAATCAATTACATGGCCTGACTCTCTTATTACGTCCCCAGTGGAGTCGCTAAGCTGTCGAAACCATTATCAGATCGAGTTTTGGAAAATGGGAATCAATTTTAAAAATGAAAACGGGAGTCGCCACCAATCTTTTTGGGTGTGATTGGATCACCTTTAAAACATTTTGTTTTAAAATCATTAGTTTTGGTCCACGAAATAAAAGAACGGGTTCGGGAGTCGGTTACGTACGAGAAAGGATTAGCACCCTCGTAACGCCCAAAAATCGATACCTAATTGATTATCAAATGTCTTTAATGTCGAAAGAAAAAAAAATTAAGATGTAGTCCTCTTTAAAATATTTGAACTTTGAAAATTGGGATTCACTAGCGTCAAAGTATTGACATTAAGTTATCCCTTTTTTGAAATTCCTATCTCGAAACAGCAAAACGCTATATCCAATAAGTTAGGACATATTGCTTTGAAATTCCAAGATAGTGGCTTGCATTTAGAAAACCTCTAAAAACTTAGAAGTGTACTTAATTATTCGAATTCAACGAGAAAAGTGGCAACCCAATAAGTTAGGGCACTACTTTCTCGAAATTTCCAAACACCAAGCATTGCCTTATTTGCAAAAAATCTTATTTCGAGGTAACAAATAAATGAATAAAACGAATAAAAAGATAATAACAAATAAGCTAGGAAATATTCGAGATTAAAAAAAACTAGTAATAAATAAACAATCATTATGTAAGACTAAAGAATGATAGTATAGTGAAGATAATAATAATATTAATAGTAATAATACAAATAAAAATTTTGGAATGATGTGTGAAATTATATATATGTATGTGAATATATAGATAAGTAAACAATATATATAGTGAGTGAAGAGTAAAAGGTTAAACAAGTGTATTTAAAGAGTAATGGGTAAAAATATAATAATAGTGTAATAGTAGTAATAACGTAATAGTATTAGAAATATACGATATATAATATTGAAGGTAAATACATAATATATACATATTAGAAATAATCATACTATTAGAAACAACTATTAATAATACTACATAAATAGATATATAGTAGTAGCATATACATGATATAGTTAAAAATATATAAAGTAAGATAATATGGGAAATAAAAAAAAATATAAACGATATAATATTAGGGCATATGCAAAACAATAAAAATACAATATTAAAAGATATATATATATATAATGTATACATAATATAATATTAAAATATTTACATGGTATATACATAATAATGTAAAAAATAAACTATTAGTAATATTATAAATATATACATATAGTAGTAATAATAATATAAAGGTATTTCATATAAACATGTATACACGTGAAAAAAAAAAGAAAAGAGAAAAATAATAATTACAAAAGTATGAAATCAAAATAATATGTAGAAACATGTTTGTTCTAAAAAGAATAACTGAAACTTAATTGAGAGAAGAAACAAAATCCAAGAGATAACTTACAAGTAAAACAAATTATTGAAACAGAATTTTGGGCTAAAATTAATTGCGTATAAATGTCCGAGATCTAAAATTAAAAATGCCCCAAATCTTAAAATACCGCGCAAAGGGGGCAAATTGAAATAGCACACAGACTGCAGGGCCAATTTAAAATAATATAAAACTTAAATATGGCCCGATTGAAGGCTAGCAAAAAGGAGGGGACCAATTGCGCAAATTACTCAATTAAAGGTAACATGCATGGTCTCAAGCAAAAAAGTTGATTCCACTGCCACATGCTACTTTGTTTTATTATTAATTAAAACTACTCCCCCATACTATTTTGTTTTATTATTAATTAAAACTATTCCCCATACTATTTTGTTTTTATTATTAATTAAAACCATTCCCCATACTATTTTGTTTTTATTATTAATTAAAACCATACTTTATTTTCTCTCTTTTTTTCATAAAAAAACCTTTTTTTTAAGAAAAAAAACAACAAAAAAAGAGTTAAAACACCACCTTACCACCCTACATTCATTTTTCAAAATAGAGAGAAGGCTCTCAACTCTCTCAACCCTTCCCCTCCTCCGGTCATCGGATCGGCCATCAACAGTCACGCTGGTCACCGGCCACCGACGGCGGCGCCGCCGTCCACGGTGACCGAAAAATCTTCCGAGGCCTTTTTTCGCTTCTCTTCTCGAGTAGAGCCCGGATTTGGGGTTAAAATGACCCAAAAACCTTCAAAAATTAATGAAAAGCACCCTAGAACTCAAGAATCCATTCGGTTTCTGGCCACCGATCCTCGGCGGTGGCTTCCTCGGTCGTCCACGATGTTGGAAAACTGAACACCGGTAAGATCCTTCCCTCTTTCCCTTTTTTTTATATTTTTTACAAGTTTTTTCTTTGTTAAAAATATTTGTAAAATAAATAAAACGAACGAATAGAAAGAAGATCAAAAAATAAAAATAAGGACAAACACCTTTTGAACTTGTTTTCTCCTTTTGATTTCTCCCAAAAGTCTCTGTAAGACAACCCCCTCTAATACAATCTCTTCTCTCCCCAAAATACAATCGATTCTTCCTCAAAATACCATCGATCCCCCCACTTACAATCGGTTCTAGTATGGCCTTTATAGCCATTTACAAACTTTATTATATATATTTGTTATCTTTTCTTCTTCTTGTATGGCAGGCAAACGGTGGTGGAGGCATGTGCCACTTGGTAGTGGTTGGAAGTGGGTGGTTGAGGCTTACGGCTAGAGTTTTTAATTTCTGAAAATAGGTTGTGGGCTAGGGTTTCTAAGCTTTTGGGCTTCTTTTAGGTTTTAATTTTTGGGTTGTAATTGGGTTGGTAGCTTTGTTTGTAAATGGACTTTTAATGGGCATTTTGATTTTTTTTTATTTTTTTTTCAAAATTTGGTTTATTTATTTTAAGGCCCGGGCAAAATATGGGTTCTACAGGAATATTTACAAAGTTAATATGGAAATATGCTAAAGAATGGTCAAGTAATTTCATCAATTAAAGCTCAGGGACCAAATTGTAAAAGTCCAATCTCTATTGAGTTTTAATTAAGAAAAGCCTCGAGGACCTAGAGAGCAGTGGTCCAAAATGGTTATTAGATCATTTTTTAATTAAGAGTTAGTGGATGATGATGCAATTTTCCATTAAGTGTGATTAAGTGTTAATTATGCTAATTAAGCCATGACTAAATTAATTAAACTAGGTTAATTAATAACTAATTAAAGTGTAAAAGTAAAATTAAGTGGAATTTCATCTTCATCTTCATCTTCATTATTTCACCGTCCACCATAGCCAAATTGAAGAAACCTTCAAAATTTACCCTTTCACATTCAATCATTTGTTAGGTATGAAAACCAAGCTATTTTCTTGTAATTTTTTTGATTTATGATTATGAGAGCTTAATTTAGTTCGCTCATGTATCAATTTAATCAAAATTTAAAATTTTAGAAAGTTTTCATTGTTGATAAATTGATGAAATAGGCTTGAAATTGGTAGATATTAAGCTTAGATCATGAAAAGAACTAAATTGTACAGTTAGTTAAGTTTGTTCGATAGCTTTGTAACATTAGGGATCAAATTGAATAAATGTAAAAAATATCATAAAATTTTGGTAGAAATAGAAATTATAGGGTCCCTAATGAAATAATTCCAAATCGGATTTTAATCCGAAGCTAGGAATAAAAAATTATGCTTATCTTGAGTTTAGAGACTAAATTGAATAAAATAAAAAAATATGTATATATTGGAAAAATGTTTACTTTGAATAGTGAATTTCATGGCATTGTTGTTGTAAGCCATTGAATGTCCATTGTGTGATAACATATGATAATGATGGGTATAAATCTACATATTTGTATAAAACCATAATTGGATAAAAGTGGAGCTTGTAGAGGAAAAGCAAAAATTGCGGAATAGGCCCTAAAAAACCTACTCGTTTTGTATTTTGAAAAATTTAAGTTCATATGGAACTTACTACCTTTCCTTATGTATGCTTATGTTTATTTCATTATATCAATGCTTTAACATAAGTTAAGCTTTGATGGAAATTGGCATACATAGCTAGTAAATGTGATTTGAATTGAAATAGATTGATATAGGTAATTTATGCTATATCTATTGGTTGTAACTAGAAGAATGACAAAGATCTTGAAACGTATCATTCATGGCATGTGTAACTCATGTTTTGATTCAACCGGCAAGATTTAAAAATTGATATGTGACAGTTACAAGTTATGTATATGCGATATGAGTGATTAATGCCTATGTGAACTTAATAAATGTATAAGATATAGTTGGCATGATAATAGGGTCATATGCGCACTTGTGTATGGGATAGTTGATGATATGGAGAATCTGACTGTAATGACCCGAAAGTGAGTGGTGTCGAAAAATGCAATTTTTAGACTCCGTTTTTATAAATCGAGTCCGTAAATATAGGTGAATTGAATTTTGGATAAGTAATTCAGTTGAAACTACATGTAATTGAGCCCAATGATTAAATCATAAAGTTCAATCACTATAGATTTTTAATTAGAAAAATGAATTGATGACTTAAATTGAAATTAATCTAAGGTTTGAATTAGCAATTATATCATGTATATATAGTATTGTCCGGTTAATTAAAGGGCGTTAACTTAAATAATTTAATTTTTAATTTATTAAATTAAGTTAAATTAAAAATAATTAAGAAATAATAAAAATGAGAAAGTGGAAGAAAAAGGAAACATTTCCTTCATCTTCTTCATTTTGACCAAACCTAAAGAAAGAAGAAAACCTAAGGGACGTTGGAAGTTTCAGTCCTAATTGGTATGTTCAGTTTAGTCTCTTTTCTTTTAATTTTTATGTTTTTGAGGTCATAGAAGCTTGATTTAGCTAGACCATGTGCAAATTGTAAAACTTTTAAAGTTTTAGAAAGTTATCATTGTTGATTTGTTGATGTTTTAGGTATTAAATTGATAGATTTTAAGCTTAGAGTTGAAAAAGGACTAAATTATGATGTTTATTAATAGTTTCATACATTAGGAACTAAAATGACTAAATTGAAAATTTGACAGAAGAAATGAGAAACAGGAGGTCCCTAATGGTTAATAGTGGAAACTGATTTCAATTTGGAGCTTTAAATTGAAAGTTGTGTTAGTCCTGATTTTAGGGACTAAATTGAATAAATTAAAAATTTTGTATAAAATGACAATTGATTGTGAAATTGGTTAAATATTGATGGTGTTGTATGTTTATGTTAACTCATAGCTAATGACGATCTAGATTCCTCGAGAGGGAAAGGAAAAGCTAAAGTCGACGACAAATAGCTCAGAATTTTATGTTTGTATTTCTATGATTTGGGATTTAATTAAATGTTGTATTTTCATGTTATTTCACATTATACATGGTTTAGGTATGTCGGTAATGGTTAATTGAGTTGATTTGGTATATTCAGAATTGAATATCGAGATAGGTACCAAATTGAATAAAGTACAAATTTTTAATTTATTTTATTTGTAATAATTGATATGAAATATGGCTGAAACATGTTATGAATTCTATGAATTTTTGAAATGATGGTGGACTGTTGATATTGGAAGGTTTATTCAATTATATGTAATGAAATAGAAATTGGCTACCCTATTAGTTATTCGGACTGTGTTGGATATAGTTGGCATGCCATAAGATCAGAGTACTGAGTAAAACCATCGTTGTTGAGCAATCTGGGATGGTAGATGTTATGCATCGAGTCATCATTTCCAGGAAATCCGGGTGACAAATTGATTGAGTTGAGAAAACCATTATTATTGGGCAATCTAGGGTTGTACTATGTAAAATTATAGCGTCATCATTGTAATCAACCCAAGGTGACAGATCCATTTAGTTGATTGAGTCTGTGTATGGTTAATAAGGTTATTACAAAAATGATGAATTGGATAAATGAATATGGAATGAAATGGAATCATGATATATGTTATTATGCAAATTGAAATGAAAGTGAGCCCGATGGCTATTTTGAATTATGAAGGAGCTTATCGGCTCAAATTGTTGAAATGAAAGTATGGACTGAATATATGTATTGGTGATATATATATATACTAAGGATGAAGATATGTGAAATTGATTGAACTCTATTTAACCTTGAAATGAATCTTATAATTTACGAAATGGTTGGTAAGTTGGTGAACTTATATGTATAGTCATAGTTGTACTTGTACCATTATATAAGTGAAGGCATCATATACATACGGAATGGTTTGAAATTGATTGGGACTGAATTTGTACACAATGCATTTGTATCATTATTTATCTTGAATCATAGATTACCACTGAATGTTTTACTCAGCGTATGGTTTGTTTTTCGTGCGCAGTTTAGGTTCAGTTAGTGTTTTTCCTGAGTATCAACTTCGATATCCAATCAACAATCCCAATCTCAGCAGTGTTTCTTTATTCTTAACTTTTGAGTCTAGTTGAGATGTACTTAATAAGCTAAGTTTTGTTGATATAGTGCAATAATTATACTTAAAGAGTTGCATTTGATTCCTTACCATAGTATATGTTTGATGTATATATATGGGTATGCAACTTAGAACTTTCATATATTCATTAAGGTATAAAATATTTGACGGCATCTTGAATGAAATATATATATGAACTTAGCAAGTGCTTGTTAAGTTATATGCTTATTGCATGCATATGGATATAACATAGAATTACTATGATGTAATTAAGGATTACTTCATGAATGGCAATACAATTGAAATGTGAATAATGGAAAATAAAAATGGCATAGATGTGCATCTGGTATGACTTGAAAAATAGTTTTGAGTAGTGAGAATATTTAACATTGGAAGAATAAGTGATGTATATGTTAGTTGAATGTTTTTGATGGTGTTGGTGTTGGTTGTATCAAATTGATGTTTTGAATGTGATATAAGTGTGCTTTGGACATGTTAAAAATGTCTAAGTACTGCTCATTTGGTCATTTATAAGGTAAAAATGTGGTTGTGAATTGGTTTGCTTGAAATTGTAGGTTTTTGAATGAAAATGCAAAAACAGTAGGTGACATCGCAACGTCACACGTATGTCGTCGCGACAGGGTTTGGGCTTCAGGACACAGCGCGATGAGGAACCCTATTGTTAGAATTAAGTGACCCGAATTCTTATTTAAATAAAATACGATGGAAAATAAAATAAAAGTAAAATCCATATAGAACTAGATTTCTTTTATTTTATTTTAGAATAAGGTTTTTTAAACCTTATTAAACTCCATCTATTTTATATTGATTAAGATAAGGTGTTTCAATCCTACTAGAATATGGCTTTACAAGCCTATAAATAGACATAGTCTATTCTTTTTGTATTGATTCAAATTTTCGACATAGTGAATTTTCTTCTCTTTTGCTCGTGATTTTTTTCCCAAAAGGGTTTCCACGTAAAATTTGTGTATTTTTTTATTTTTATTTTTTTCACAAATTGGTATAAGAGCTTCCGGGTTGTTCATCTCGATCACGGTAATGGCGTCTTTGAAGTATGAAATTTCGCTGTTGGATCGCAACACCAGATTTGCGTTGTGGCAAATTAAGATGCAAGCAGTTCTTGCGCAGATGGATCTGGAGGATGCCTTACTAGGGATAGATAAGATGCCTTCGACATTAACAGATGAAGAGAAGAAGCATAAGGATCGAAAGACATTAACACAATTACATCTGCATTTGTCCAACAAAATTTTGTAGGATGTGATAAAAGATATGACCGTTGCTGCATTATGGAAGAAGCTAGAACAAATATGTATGTCGAAAACTCTAACAAGCAAGTTGCATATGAAGCAACGTCTTTATGCTCATCGTTTGGAGGAAGGTGCGTCTGTACACGAACACTTAACAGTGTTTAAAGAAATTCTCTCAAACTTGGAGGCTATGGAGGTTCAGTATGATAAGGAAGATCTAGGGTTGATTCTACTTTGTTCGTTGTCCCCGTCTTATTCAACCTTTAGGGACACAATTTTATATAGCCGCGAGTCTCTCACAGTTGATGAGGTTTATGATTCTTTGACCTCGTATGACAAAATGAAGCATATTATGGTTAAACCCGACTCTTAAGGAGAGGGTCTCATTGGTCGTGGGAGACAAGATCGGAATGCTGATGATGATCGTGGAAGGATACAGGAACAGAATCCTCGCGGTAAATCTAACGGTAGATCAAGTCTTCAAACAGAGGTAAAACTTGCAACTTCTATAAGAAGAAAGGGCACTTTAAATCTGAGTGCTACAAGCTATAGAATAAGATTAAAAGGGAGGCTGAGAATTAAAAGGGAAAACAACCAGAAAATTTCGGTGAAGCTGATGTTGTAGAAGGCTATAGCGATGGTGAACTTCTAGTCACTTCTGTCAATAATTCTAAAGTGAGTGAAGAGTGGATACTTGATTCAGGCTGCACCTTCCACATGAGTCCCAATTGGGATTGGTTTACAACTTACGAAACAGTGCCTGAAGGTGTTGTTTTGATGGGAAATAATGCTTTGTGTAAAATCGCAGGTGTTGGAACAATTAAAGTTAAGATGTTTGATGGAGTTTTCAGAACACTTAGTGGCGTACGACATGTTCCAGAATTGAAAAGAAATTTAATTTCGTTGAGTACTCTTGATTCAAAAGGGTACAAATACACAACTGAAAGTGGGGTTTTAAAGATTTCCAAATGGTCCCTTGTTGTGATGAAAGGGCAGAGAAAGATTGCCAAGTTATATGTTTTGTAAGGTTCTACTGTTACTGGTGATGCAGTTGTCACTTCCTCTTCCTTGTCAGATGATGATATTACTAAACTTTGGCATATGCGCCTAGGGCATATGAGTGAGAATGGCATGGCAGAATTGAGCAAAAGAGGACTTCTTGATGGGTAAGGAATTCGCAAACTGAATTTTTGTGAGCACTATATTTTTGGGAAGCAAAAGAGAGTTCGATTTACCAGAGGAATCCATAACACGAAGGGAACATTGGAGTATATTCATTCTGATCTGTGAGGGCCATCTAGAGTGCCTTCGAGAGGTGGAGCTAATTATATGCTAACCTTTATTGATGATTTTTCCAGAAAAGTTTGGGAGTTCTTTCTGAAGCAGAAAAGCGATATGTTTTTTGCATTTAAGTCTTGGAAAATTATGATTAAAAAATAGACGAGAAAACAAATAAAATACCTCCGCACAGAAAATGGCTTAGAGTTCTATTCTGATGAGTTTAGTAGATTGTGCAAGTCAGAAGGGATTGTGAGATACTTGACAGTTCGCCATACTCCACAGCAAAATGGCGTTGCAGAACGAATGAACAGAACGATCATGGAGAAAGTTTGATGTATGTTGTCAAATGCCAACTTACCAAAGTCGTTTTGGGCAGAAGCAGCCTCTACTGCTTGTTTTTTGATCAACCGATCTCTATCCGTTGCCATTGAGAAAAAGACTCCACAAGAGGTATGGTCTAGTAATCCTGCTAATTATTCTGATTTAAAGATCTTTAGGTGTCCTGCTATGCTCCTGTTGATAATAGAAAATTGGAACCGAGATCCATTAAATACGTTTTTCTTGGTTATAAAGCTGGTGTAAAAGGGTATAAGTTATGGTGTCCTGAAAATAGAAAAGTTGAGATTAGTAGAGATGTTGTTTTTGATGAAACTGCTATGCTACCTAACTTATCTCTTAAAGACTCTTTCAATAAAGAAAATCAAAAGTAGGTGGAGCATCAGATTAATACAGAATCTACAACAGAGTCGACTTCTCAAGCCAGTACAAAATTTGAGAATAGAGTTGCTTCTTCACCACAATACTCTGTCGCCAAAAATAGAACTAGAAGAGAAATTAAACCTCCAAAGAAGTATGCCGAGGCTGAACTAGTTGCGTATGCTTTAAATTTGGCTGAAGATACAAATGCAAACCAATAGCCATCTAATTATTATGAGGCGGTTAGTTGTGAAGACTCAGAAAAGTGGATGTTTGCTATGCAAGAGGAGATGGAATCACTCCACAAAAACAAAATATGGGATCTAGTGAAACTTCCTAAAGGTAAAAAGGTTGTTCATTGCAAATAGGTGTATAAAAAGAAAGATAGGACTCTAGGAGTTGAAGAACCTAGATATAAAGCAAGGCTTGTTGCAAAGGGTTACAGTCAAATTCCAATAGTGGACTTCACAGATGCGTTCTCCCCAGTTGTGAAGCATAGTTTGATTCGAGCTTTGCTTGGCATTGTGGCCATACATGATTTAGAGCTTGAGCAGTTAGATGTAAAAATTGCATTTTTTCATGGAGAACTTAAGGAGGATATTTACATGTAACAAACAGAGGGTTTTACAGTCTCAGAAAAAGAGGATTATGTTTGCTTGCTGAAAAAGTCCCTTTATGGTTTGAAACAGTCACCAAGACAGTGGTACAAGAGGTTTGATTCCTTTATGACTTCTCATGATTTCAAAAGAAGAAGTTTTGACTGTTGTGTTTATTTTAAGAAAAACAATTATGGTTCTTTTGTGTATCTACTCCTTTATATTGATGACATGTTGATAGCAGCAAAAGATAAAGGAGAGATAAGAAAGGTAAAAGCCCAACTAAGTGAAGAATTTGAGATGAAAGATTTGGGACCAGCAAAGAAGATACTTGGTATAGATAGAAAAGCAAGTAAATTGTACCTAAGTCAAAAGGGGTACATTGAGAAAGTTCTCTGCAGGTTCAATATGAAAAGTGCTAAACCTATTAGTACTCCTTTAGCAGCTCATTTTAGACTTTCATCGGCTTTGTCTCCACAATCAGATGATGAGATTGAGTACATGTCACATGTTCCATACTCTAGTGCAGTGGGACCTCTCATGTATGCTATGGTTTGTTCACGTCTAAATCTATCATATGCAGTCAGTGCAGTTATCAGATACATGGAGAATCCTGGTAAAGGTTATTGGAAAGCAGTTCAGTGGATTTTAAGATACTTACGAGGCACTACTGATGTTTGCTTACAGTTTGGAAGAACTAAAGATAGAGTCATAGGGTATGTTGATGCTGATTTTTCTGGAGACCTTGATTGAAGAAGATCTCTCACAGGTTACGTCTTTACAATCAGAGGTTGTGTAATTAGTTGGAAAGCCACTTTGCAAACTACAGTCGCTTTGTCTACCACTGAAACTGAGTACATGGCGATTACTGAGGATTGTAAAGAATCTATTTGGTTGAAGGGACTATTTAGTGAACTCAATGAAGACCTTCAAATCAGTACAGTATTTTGTGACAGTCAGAGTGCCATCTTCCTAACAAAAGATCAAATGTTTCATGAGAGAACAAAACACATTGATGTTCGGTATCATTTTGTTCGTGATATTATTGCTCGTGGTGATATTGTTATGAGAAAAATTAGTACTCATGAAAATCCTGCAGATATGATGACTAAGTCACTTCTTATAACCAAGTTTGAGCATTGCTTAGACTTGGTTGGTGTTCATTGCTGAAGTTAAACCCTTAAGGGGTTTTATGGAAGAGGTGGAGAACTTGTTCATTGAAAGTTTGCGATGAAGAACTTGTTCATTGAGAATTTGTGTCAAGGTGAAGATTGTAAGAATTAAGTGACCCGAATTCTTATTTAAATAAAATACGATGGAAAATAAAATAAAAGTAAAATCCATATAGAACTAGACTTCTTTTATTTTATTTTAGAATAAGGTTTTTTAAACCTTATTAAACTCCATCTATTTTATATTGATTAGGATAAGGTGTTTCAATCCTACTAGAATATGGCTTTACAAGCCTATAAATAGACATATTCTATTCCTCTTGTATTGATTCAAATTTTTGACATAGTGATTTTTCTTCTTCTTTGCCCGTGGTTTTTTTCCCGAATGGGTTTCCACGTAAAATTTGTGTTTTTATTTTTATTTTTATTTTTTTCACACCTATCATTGTGATGAAAGCAAAACAGTATGTCAAGTTGCGATGAAGAAAACCTTTCACATCGTGACGTCAATCCTATATTTCAAAACTTTTACAATTCAATTCTAATTCGATATCGAGTTAACTTTAAAGCTTTCGTAAGGTTGTATAAAACCCAAGAATGAATATTTATATTATTTTTTGCTTATAGCTCTTATATTTTTATAATTAATGGTGTGTATCCAGATTTAAATTGATCGTAGTTGCTCCGGCAACGAACGTGGCACACTGTAGCTCAGACTTGACAATCGGGTCAAGTATAGGTGTTGGATTTGGTGCCCTAAGTGTAGTATTTTCGTATAAGTACAATTGTAATTTTTTTGAATAGGTTGGTGAATACAATTATTCATAAATTACATTAATACCTTGTATATTTTCCTTACATGGTTTTTGTACGCAAAACAACATGGAAACAAATGTTGCTCAATGGTTGTCTAAATGTTTAGCTAATACTAAGTAATATTACGTGGTCAGATTGTACTACGGAAGGACAACTTGTATTAGTAGACGAACCTAAACATGTCGTTTGTCTAATCAAAAATGAGAAAACTTATTAAAAGACTAATATTTTTCTTGTCAAGTCCAATTAGGGAGATGTCTTGTCTTGGGCATCGAAGCGGATAACTCCTAAAAGATAGAGACATAGATGTGACTGACTAGACTGATAGTACATCAGACAGGACCCAATTAGAATAGATCCTGAATTCGTTTATAGATTTATTCACTTGTGACGCTCACAGTGTGGCATACCTAAATCCTGAGTGGATGGCGGACTACGTATGCATGACTTGTACACTTTGATGTAAGTAAAAGCTTGAGTTCAAATAGATAAGAAACAGAAAGCTGGTGTGTTGAGTGTAAAACTTTTGTAGTATGTAGTTTAATTCAAAATAGTGGGATTTATAGCCCGAGACATGGGTAAATGATACCTTCTCATTGGTATTACATGGTTGATGAAAGGTAAATGTTGCCACGAGTCATCCATCTTTGTGATGGATGACTTGATCACTATTTTATAGTGATTGACTTTTCATGAAGGAAGATGTAATGGTTACCATGAGATAAAATAGGATCATATTTAGAGAACAAATATTATCCCGAAGAGATCAAGGATATCCTATGAGGGTAATACACACTTATGACAAGGTCATTGGACGAGCACTAAGTAGTTGTTTTCATAATGGTACGTCGTTGGGGAAAGCTCAATCACGATACTATAGTGGAATGACTTCGCGACTAAATGAGTTTATAATTAATAGGCGAAAATTCGAAACTTAATTATAAATCATTTGAGCCTCAACCACATATATCCAATCGGTCCCTCCAGTAGCTCGTTCAAACTATAAATGAATTGTGTGTTTGAATAGAAATGAACAATATGATTAGGAAAAGAGAATTGGAAAACATTCAATAATGATTTTAGTTTTTTCTAAAATGGAAAAATGGAACCATTTAGAAATTAATGTAAGTTTCCAAAAATAGAAATGAAAATAAAAATCGAAATGATCCGTTTGCACTCTTATATAGATTACATAAAAAATTATCAAAAAGATGAGTTTATGTTTTTTAGACTGTTTTAAAGCCTAAAAATAAAAATAAATCATTTGATCATAGTGAACATGTTGAATGCGAAATATTGAACATATTTTCTCGAAATTTTACTAGGGGCAAAATCATCAATAGTTTACTAGGGGTAAAATCATCAAAATTTTGTTGTGGGTAAAATAGGGATGAGAAATTTGTTGTATATATAAATATTAAAGTTTATTTTGGGAAACAAAAAAACTGAATCGGGTTGGATCACATTACAAAGTATTAGGTCAAAAAGGCTTAGGAAGTACTCGTAATTGGATCCGATGTAAGAGAGGCATAAAAACCCCTCGTGGACATGAAGGAGGCGGCAACCCTAGTAGAAATACTAGGGTGTGTCATCCACCCTAATCTTATTCTAAGTAGGATGTTATTTTCTATTTGAAATAAACCACTACAGCTCAACAAGGGTTCTACCTTCTCTTTATATAAATAGATGGGACTGATAGTGTTATTTACAAAACTTTGAGAGATTGTTATTCTGCCAAAAAATAGAGAGAATTTATTCTCAACTATTACATATATTTTCCAGAATGGCAATTCTATCGATTTCTTTTAAGAAGAGAGAATTTTCATTTTCACCCCAAAAGGAGAGAAAACTTTTTCTAGTTCTGTGTTTCGATTCAATTGGTCTGAGCCCACACTCGAAACAGCTTGTGGTACGAGAATAATGGAAAAGATCATTTGGTGAAAGTTGAGAACAACTAACGTCTTCTAAGCCGAAAACATATGTACGAATTTAGTTGAACTTTATTGCTATAAATATTACAAACCAAGTTAGTTTTCAAAATTTTAATTTTTTACTGTGTAAGAAAATAATTTTTAAACCAGATTTTTCCGACAATAGGGTGTTACAATGAAAGGTTAATTCGGGATCCAGCATCTATTGTGGATCATTGAGTATTCATTATCTCTATGGAGACCTTTGTGTGGTGGAGGGATGTATTTTAATATGTTTAAACATTTGATGCCTACAGACTTTGCATTTCGGTGCCTGGGTGTGGTTTAGCTTATGCTTATACAACCTATCTTGGTGTGGTGTAATTCACTTACGTGTTTATAACACCTCATGCCCAACCCGATTGTCATGTCCGAGTGATAGGATGTCACATTCGTTTCCAGAGCAATTACGACCAATTATATTCAATTCAAACTATTCAACATTTAAATACGAGTGACATGTGTAAATAATATGTAATATAATCATTTTCGGGTCTTAGACAAGCTTATGAAAGCTCTTTTGCTAACCCGAGGTAGAATTAGGACCAAATTGTAAAGTTTGAAAAATGTTAGATTGACATCATGATGTCGAGGGTTTCTCATCGTGGTGCCACATGTTTACTTGGTCTTGTCGCGATGTTAGCGAATCGGCATCATGACCCTTGTTTTCTACAAAGTTTAATTTTATGCATTGCCCAACAAGAATGCAGCATACATAGATGCCTTCAACACACAATTTGATCAATTAACATACATTCAACCTATTTAACAACCAATTTCTAAAACATCACACCATTTTCAATCATAACTAATAACCATTTCATCAATTTACACTATCAATTCTCAAAATTGACCATTTGCATCATTTGAACAAAATAAAGCCTCGGTACATGCCATTTGACCAAAATGAAATGTGTTATACAAACATAGTTGAGTCGAAAATGGTGACCTAGATGCCAACTTCAATTTTTAAGGCTTCGAGGAGTACTTAAACCTACTCACGGATAAAACAAACTGTACCTTAAGCAATAAGGCTCAGTGATACATTTATTTAAGGTATATAAAACATAAGCATTTGCATTAAAGTTCAAGTTAAAACATGCAATTTGCACATAACATCTAGCCAATACATATACTAGTTATCAACCTTTCTAATATTAATCAAAGCACATAACCATACTTGTCACACCCCAAATCTGGCGAATCCTACAAGAAAGCATGTAGTTGTGAACTTATTTATTTGGCGTAATGTAGTCTGCCAATTTATAGTCTTCTGACGAATAAGAGTTGGTGTAAAGTATCTTCCCTGGAAATAATTAAATATTTTTATCTTAGATTATTCTATGATCTAAGAAAAGAATATGACAAACGAAAAGTGAGTTAGGTGAGAATTACATTAAAACATATAGTACGTCTGATTTGCTTGAACACTGTGTAAAATGGGTTTTATAACGTGATCTGGTTAGGAGCCAACTGAATTCACTGGTCAAATAGCATTTTTATAGGATTCTTATTTATTTGTCTTAGATTTTGTAGGCCATTTATTAGGATAAATTCTAGATACAATCGACATTTGTCAAGTTCCACTAAGGGGAACTGGGTGTATATATATATGGTGAGAATAGTTTGCCTCAATGGTTTTTCTTTCGTCAATATTATTATTCTCTAGTTCTTTTTTTAAAATTTAAATGTTCTCTCTTCTTTATTGAGCTGGAAGTTAAGGTTTTTGAATTTATCAGTGGATGTTCCACCTCCTTGTAAGTTTGATAGCCTTATATGTTAAGTTTTTGAAAGAATAAGGTTGTTAAGAAGCATATAAATAGTAAGATATGAACAAGAGACCTTACATGGGGGTCGTCTATAGATGAGATTATAGAAAATTATTTGTAAATGGGTTTTAATAGTGATTTCATGTTCTTTAAGTAGTTGTTGTTCCTAGTTCGAGAAAGATGTTCAAGTTTGGAACTCCTGTATATGAACTGTTCAAATAGAGATATATATGATGATAACATCTCTGATAACTGGTAAATGTGTATACGAAGTATGATAAAGATTCTGCATGTGTAAGGATGATATGTGTGAGGTACTATTTGCAGAAGAAGTTAAATGATAAGTATACATGTGAAATCTAATATGAGAAAGTAAGAATTAGGTCAGGTATGTGAATAAATCTGGGTAAGTAATTTCTAAGTAAAACATACCTTTATGATACCTCTAGTAAGGCAATTATATTGCTAACCAGATTGGTACAGCACGATATAAATATATACGTAAGTCCATGTGGCAGATACCCATGGCATTATATGACAACAAATACACTTATGGTGTTGCCTCCAGTAAGACAAAGACTAGACTAATAGATCACGACGTAAGGAAGTGTAAGTCCATGTGGTTGAGACTCATGGTATAATATGATAATAAGAATACTCATGGTGATGCCTTTGGTAATATATAAATCGGATTAGCAGCTTACAACATGAAGATATGTATAAGTCCATGAGAGAAAAACCCATAGCACCTTTTGTGAATGTCTTCTAAGACAATAAAAACGTGATCTTGTATGTTGCCTATGTGGTGTGATCTGCTAGGCCTTAGTGGTATGTTCTGTGTTGTCTTTGTGGTGAATTTTGAAATGCCTATGTGGTGTATTCGGGGATGCCTACAAGACAGAATCAGGTTATCCGCCTTTGTGATAAGATCTAGATAAATTCTGAGAGTTCTTCGATAGATAATTCTACGATAAGGATTTGATATGCCAGAAATTAATTTGGTTTGGTTAATATTTTGATGAAATTGAATGAATCTCAGAGGACGTTTCCTAAAAGAAAATATGTATATGTTTTTCTAAAGAGGGAATATGTTATAGCAGTCTACTAGTATAGGATATAGGCTTATTTGTAGTTATGAAAGGTATAAGTGTTCGTTGGTCTGAGTTTGTCTGCGCTATGTAGGGTCAAAATTTGAGCTCACTGGTACCCGTCATATCTAAATAGTATTATGTCTCATTCTGGGGTTATTTGGAATCTTAATCGTTTGTCAATTTGGCCGTTCTTGTGTTATGTAACATAGAAGTTTGGAATTCTTCTGAATGATCGAGAACATTTCATCATCATTATGAGTTTGTTTTGGGTTTGAATTAGATATGCTCTGATTGGTAGTCTGATAGTTACCAAACTCAATATAGGAATCTGTAACACCCCCTAACCCTGTCCCATTACCGAAACAGGATTATAGAGCATTGCCGATCATTACACTGCATTTACAAATAAAACAAAAATAAATGCAATACTATATATCTAATCATACATTTAATGGACCCGCTGTACTTATTAAGTATAAATAAAACAAACCTAGGCTTGATTGGGAACTTAGAAAATTTTTCGTGCAATTTCAAATTTTCTTCTTTTGAACAGTACCACACACCCATGTGGCTAATTTAACATGCCTGTGTGGCTTGGGACACGCCCGTGTCTTTAGCCCGTGTGCAACACTGACTTTTATACACGGCCATAACACACGTCCGTATGACCTGCATGTGTACTAAACTGACTTTAAGACACGACCATGGCAACCAAGGCACACACCCGTGTACCAGGCCGTGTGGACTCAATAATGAGCCTTTCACACGTTACTATCCAACCCTGCAAATATCAATCCACAACCAATACAAATACCAATACTAAACCGTTCCAAACACATTTTATATACTATCCAATACTTAACTTTAAACACTTATCATGTATCATTATCAATTATCAATGTACTTATTTCACTATTACAATCACAATCCAATATAACACACTTAAGACATCCTAGGTACATGCCATTATCAACAATTAACATGCTTTACCTTATTGAGTTCGGGATCGATCTGGGATGCTGATTCAACGATCTGACTTTAACTTAACCTGCGCACGGAAACAAACCATACGCTGAGTGTGAACCCAGTGGTATTTCTATAATTCGAACATTTAAAATGTAACAAACACTTATTATCCTATAAGAATCGTAAATATTCATTTATTAATTTCATTAATAATTTCTTTACAACTCATACAACTTTCATCATCTAATAACTTGATTAGCTTTTCCATTTAATTCACAACAATAATATTCTCTATTCATATGTCTTATATTTTTGTTCACTATTCAAAATTAGTAAACATATTTCAGTATCGATTAATTTTTCAGTTTCTTTCAGTAACATTTAGTTATTCGATAACAATTTGTTATCCATGAACGATTATTCGTTCAGTAGCGATCATTTACTCGTAGTAATCAATTATTCGATGACAGTCAGTATTTTTCAATAACAATCATTTAATCATTATTATTCAGTATCAGTCATTTATTTATTCAGTAACAGTCAAATATTTGGTAGCAGTCAATTTTTCAGTACCTTATTTGCCCTATTAACATGACTCAGACTTGGACAGATACACGAATCCAACCAACACACCGAGGATAGTATACAGTGTTTAATCGGCCGAAGCCGGAATACACCGTAACAGTAACAGTAACAGTCACAGTCAGGTACAGAGTACCTCTTCAGAATGAATCCAGAACAGTCACAGTAGTTGACACATATAGTGTCCCATCGACACACAGTCGGAATATCCCTAAACACTTCCAATACTATGGCATGCCAACTATGTCCGACTAGCCCGATACAGTTAATAAGGTATTCAGTGAACTTTCAAAATTTCAATTTCATTTGTAATTTAAATTCAATTCAATTTAATACATTTTTCCATATCAATCCACATACAATGCAATTTAATTACAATACAATATACATTTTGATTTATTTCAATAATCATAAAACACAAAAATGCTTATTCAATAATCATAAAACACAAAAGTGCTTACCTTAATTACTTACCATAACATTCAATCTAAATATAATAGTTAACAATTAAATTTCACTTTTCAATGTATCATTCTACACATTAAATAAAAAATTCAACAATTAAATATTAAGTTCGAATTATAGAAACACAAACCGTGATTTTCGAGCTAACCCTCGTTGACCTCGTCTTTTCCTTTCTTAACCGAGGATTTTCCAGGACCCCGTTAGCTATTTAAGCTTCAAGCATCAAACCCTCAATTTTCTCTTTTCTTCTTTTCTTTTCTTTCTTCCTTTCTTTTTCTCCCTTGCTCTCTGTTTCGTTTCATTCTGTTTCTTTTCTATCCTTTTTCATTTCATTTTCTATTGTTTTACTTTATATATATATATAATATGTTAACTTAATAAATATCTAATTAATATCAAATATTTATTTTACATTTGTATCCATTTATATCCATACACTTATCATAATTTAATATATGTACTACATAAAAATCTTATAATATAAAGAATAACAATAATAATATACTTATATAATAAACAATATGTAACATCCCGAAATAGGGCCTAGTCGAAATAGTGGTTTTGGGACCAAAAATCCGACACCAAAATATTTATTTTATGATTATTATGAGGCCTAGAATATGAATATATGCATGTGTTAAAGTTTAATGAAGAAATTCTAAGTATAAGATGTCCAATTTGAAATGTAGGGACTAAATTGAATAAATTTCAAAACTTGGATTCTAGAAGCAATTTGTATGAAATTGCTTTAAATTATGAATTAGAAGGTCTTGGAGAGCAATTTTCCTAAATTCTAATTTTTTGGAGAAAAATGGGCAAGCATGGAAAATTTTGAAAGGTTATTAAGGAAGGGCATTTTGGTCATTAGGCATTTTAATGAAATAAAAAGGGAAAAATGGAGCAAAAATATGCTCATCTTCTTCCCATAGCTTCCAAAATTTGGAGGACACTATAGCTAGGGTTTCCTCAATTTTCAAGCTTAATAGTAAGTACTCCCAAGCCCTGTTTTTAATATTCTTTGTAATTTTGAAATCCCGGTAGCTTGTTCTTTCCATTTCTACCCATATTTCATGCTAGGGTTTATGTTTAAAAATTTACCCATGCATGAGCTATGTGTATTTTAATGGTTTATGGAGGAATATTAAAGTTTGATGTATACTAAACAACCTTTCCTGGTTGATTTTCATGAAAAACCCTTATAGGGACATTTTTGCAAAAGATGTAAATGTATGGTAGAAATGAGAAAATAATGGATAATGTGGGCTACCATAAGAAGTAAAAGTGTTCGGCTAGGCTTGGGTAAGGTAAAAAGTGCATGTGTTTCACTATACGATCCTAGGGACTAAATCATAAAAATGTGAAAAGGTTAGGGGCAAAACGATCATTTGGACCAGGGGTAGATATTAAACTTGTGATGTATAATGTGAGGTATTAATGAATTAATCTTTTTGTTATAGACCCCGAGGAACAAATTTCGAAGGTCAATCGTGGTAAACACAAAGTTTTGGAATAATCGAAACACAATCCAAAAAAAATACCAGGTAAGTTCGAATAACCTGAAGTAAACCTCTAATATGTATAATTGTATGATTTATGAATGCATGATATTTTCATTTATTGATGGTATGAAAATGCATGAAATGCATCTTTGGTAATGACTTGTTGATAACTGTCTCGGTTAAGGTTAAAAAGGGAATTCAATGGATAAACTATGTTTTACATGTGAATTGAGATCCTGCATGTGTTACAGTAAGGATTTAGCCCTGACAGATAATCCGTGATCTGAAGTATGGAAAGGAATCTAGCCCGGACGGGTGTTCCTTGAATGATCGAGCCTCTCGAAGAATATGTGCATTATGGATTTAGCCCGGACAGGTAATCCGATTAGGGTCTGAATTTAACCTGGACTGGTAATTCAGATCCGAGCTCACTAAGGGTGTTTGTCGCCTATAAGGGATTTAGCCTGGACTGGTAATCCTGGCACCATTTTATGAGTTCATATAACGGGGGATTTAGTTTGGACTGGTAATCCCGCCATATGATGTGAGGTTTGCGGAAGTGCATATATGGAATGATCATTAGTATGAATTGACGGATAATGGGTATTCCATCGAGATTTCCTAGAAACTCAACGAGATTAACATGGGACATACATATATGAATGAAATGTTGAATGATGAGCTCATCTAGTTAAATTACATGATACATGATTATATGACTAACTCATTGATTGAATGCATGTGATAGGAAATCATTTCATAATGGATGATTTCATGAATTAAGTATGGATGTATGCTAATTACTCGGTAAATTTACTTTCTGGTTATTCGAGCTTACTAAGCATGAAAATGCTTACCCCCTCTCTTTTCCCTATTTTACAGAGCTCGAGAACTTATAAGGACTGGAAGACAATTGGAGAGTCAACACACTATCAACTGAACAAGCTTTGGTATAAAGACTCTGTTTATTTTGTTCAATGGCATGTATAGTATTTTTGAGTATTTTTTCATATGTGTCATTTGATTTGCTAAATGAAGGCCTGTAAAGATGTATTCATCTTTTTGTATAAGGCCATGGGAATTGGCATATTTGGAAGTAGGCTATGACCTACCTTTATATGCATGATTACATTCTTATATGACGGGTTGCTACAATTGGCAATGAGTTCAAAAACGAGCCAAACTTTGAATTGTGCTACAGTAATATAAGAACCCATAAATACTAGATGGGAAATAATCTTTTTGTATGAAACTAATGATATGAGGTTTCCATACAACTAACTTCATCAAGATCATTTACAAGTGTTTAATCATGTTTTACTTTCAATTTGGCATCTATTAAGAAAAAGAAGTAGAAAGGGGTGACTAAAGGCTTGGAAAATAGTCGTGTGTCCCCTGCACCTAAAACTTTAAGTCAAATTAGCACACGGGTGGGACACACGGGCTTGTGTCTAGGCCATGTTAATTTAACAAAATGCTCAAGTTTTGGGCACGGGGTGAGGCCACGGGCGTGTGCCTCGGCCGTGCCTAAAAGTCAGTATTGCCCACGGGTTAAAGGAATGAACGTGCCCTAGGCCACACGGGCGTGGGTGACTACACGGCCCCTCATACACGGGTGTGTGACATTTCTAGTTAAGGAAATTTTCTAAAGTTAATGAATGTTCCAGATCATATCCCGAATCATTTCTATGCATATTTAGGGCCTTGAAGGCCCATTTAAGGGACAAGATGTGAATGCCTGAAAGTTTCAGATCTAAGCTAAACCTGGTGAGTCGATCCATTATGTTTTAAATGTAAAGTTCTGGTAATACCTCAAACCCTATCCTGATAACGGATACGGGTGAGGGGTGTTACATTTATTGGTATCAGTGCTATGATTTAGTCAGTTCTAGGACTACCGTAGAGGATGTTAAAGTTCGCTATACATGTCATTATTTGAATGTTGATAATGTGACATCTCCTAATTGTTTAAATTGTCTTGCATATAGTAAATATCTTCCAATCAAGCACAAGATGAGTCCGAGGGAGCCGAAAGCCATGCTCCAGCTTTCGTACAATGAGCTGTATCTAGTAGTAGTAGAAAGCTGATGTCAGGAGGCCGAGAAAAGGCCCGAGCTACCTTCTTTGATATGATGGATGAATGGTTTGGGGATTATCTAAGAAATCTCCCCAACATACCGAGACCTGCCCCGCCCCCTAACCAACCTATGAGGATGTGCCACGAGGTATGGCACCGATGAGAATCGATAAAGCCCTTGTAGATAAGCTTAGAAAGTATGGGCCTTAGGAATTCAGAGCAAAAGTTGATGATGACGCTGAAAGAGCTGAGTTCTGGCTTGAGAATACTACACGGGTGCTACATGATCTATCGTGCACACTCGAGGAACGTTTGAAGCGTGTTGTGTCCCTTTTAAAGAACACTGCATACAATTGGTGGAAGACCGTATCCTTGGTAGTGCCGAAAGAAAATATTACTTGGGATTTCTTCCAAGCAGAGTTTAGGAAGAAATACATTAGCCAACGTTTTTTGGACTCGAAGCGAAAGAAGTTCCTGAAACTCAAACAAGGGAACAAGACTGTAGCGGAATACGAGAGAGAGTTTGTACGACTAAGTCAGTACGCAACTGAATGGGTCCAAACTGAATCGAAAATGTGTAAACACTTCGAGGAAGGCCTAAATGAGGACATCAAGTTGTTGATGGGGATCTTGGAAATACGGTAGTTTGCTGCATTGGCCAATCGAGCCAAGAAGGCCGAGAAACTTAATAATGAAAGAAAATAAGCTAAAAGAGAGGTTCGAGTTACGAGCAAGAGGCCTAGCAGTAAAACACTCTCGTTCTCTAAAAAGAAAGCCAAGAGCCAGCATGAACGCTTCACTTCGTCAGTGGGATATTCAGGTAGAGCGAGAAGCTCTAAACGACGAGGTCAAATATCTTCCTCCCTGATGGCAACTAGTGTGGGGAGTGTAGATGATCAAAAACCGAAGTGTAAGAGCTGCAACAATTTCACTTTGGAGAGTGTCGAATGAAAAGTGGCGCATGTTTTAGATGTGGTTCTCTTGATCACTTTCTTAGAGACTGCCCAGAACGAGCTGAAAAAGAAGTGGAAATAGCTCCGAAGTCGAGTGCTCCCATTCCACGAGGTAGATCTCCGAGATACCCTGGGAGTGCTAGTGGCAGTCGAGTCGTAACTAAAGACGCTTAAAAATCAGAAGTTCGAGCCCCAGGAAGAACGTATGTGATACGTGCCCAAGAGGAAGTTACTGCTCTTGATGTTATTACGGGTACATTCTCTCTTTTTAATATAAGTGTTGTTGCTTTAATTGATCCGAGGTCGACGCATTCATATATCTGCATGAGATTGGCGTCTAGTATGAACATACGGAAGATATTATTAGAGTGTCGAACCCACTAGGCAAGTCAATTCTAGTTGATAAAATCTGTAAGAATTGTCCTTTGACGATTCAAGGTTATTGTTTTCCGGCTAACCTTATGTTTTTACCATTTGACAAATTTGATGTAATACTGGGTATGGATTGGTTAGCCCTTCATTATGTAACTATGAATTGTGGTAGTAAGTATATTAAGTTAAGATGCCTGGATGGTAAGATTCTACGGGTCGAATCAAGATAATTGGGTTCGCCGCCGGCTGTAATCACGGCAATGGTTGCCCAGAGATATATGAGGAAAGGATACGAAGCCTACCTTGGATTTTTTATGAACACTAATGAAATTGCATTAAAGATTGAGTCTGTGCTGATAGTATGTGAGTATCCAGATGTGTTTTCAGAGGAATTACCCGAATTACCTCCGGAAATGGAGATAAAGTTTGGAATTGAGTTGGTGTCAGGGACGACTCTCATTTCTATTGCTTTGTACAGAATGGAACCAACTGAGTTGAAAGAGTTGAAGGCACAGTTGCAAGAGCTGACGGATAAAGGATTTGCTAAGCCAAGTTTTTCATCTTGGGGTGCCCCCGTGTTGTTTGTAAAGAAGAAAGATGGTTCGATGAGGTTATGTATCGATTTTCGGCAACTGAACAAGGTGACTATCAAGAATAAGTATCCTTTACCAAGGATCGATAATTTGTTTGACCAGTTGAGAGGAGCCACCGTATTCTCCAAGATTGACTTGAGGTCTGGCTATTATCAGCTGCGAGTTAAAGACTCAGATGTACCCAAAATAGCTTTCAGAACGAGGTATAGCCATTATGAATTTCTTGCCATGCCGTTTGGGCTGACGAATGTACCGGCTGTGTTTATGGATCTAATGAATAGGATCTTTCAGCCATATTTGGATAATTTTGCCGTTGTGTTTATCGACGACATTTTGATCTACTCTAAAGATGAGATAGAGCATGCGAAGCACCTAAAAATTGTGTAGCAGACCTTGCGAGAAAAGCAACTGTATGCTAAGTTTAGCAATAGTGAGTTTTGGCTTTAGGAAGTTAGAGTTTTGGGTCATATAGTTTCGGGTGAAGGCATCCGAGTTGATCCAAGTAAGATTTTTGCAATTGTCGAATGGAAATTGCCTAAGAATGTAACTGTGATTAGAAGCTTTTTGGGCTTAGCCGGTTACTATCGAAGGTTTGTAAAAGGATTTTCCATAATAGCGACTCCGATGATGAAACTGCTACAGAAAGACGTTAAGTTTGAATGGATGGAGAAGGTCAGTAAAGTTTCGAGAAATTAAAGACATTGCTGATCGAAGCTCCTATTTTAGTGCTACTTGAACCGAGAAAAGAATTTGTGGTCTAGAGTGATGCATCCTTAAATGGATTAGGTTGTGTGCTTATGCAAGATGGTAAGGTGATAGCCTATGCTTCATGTCAATTGAAGCTTCACGAGAAGAATTATCCAACCCACGACCTAGAACTAGCTGCTATTATTTTTACCTTAAAATTTTGGAGGCATTATTTTTATGGCCAGACTTGCTGTATATTCACAGACCACAAAAGTTTGAAAATGGCTCCTTATGAGGCCTTGTATGGTAGGAAGTGCCAAACTCCATTGTACTGGATAGAACTCAAGGAAAATCAGATTCATGGAGTTGATCTAATAAAAAAAACTGAAGAAAAAGTTAGTGATACGAGATTGTTTAAAAGCGGCATCAGATAGGCAAAAGTATTATGCTGGTCTGAAAAGAAAGGAAATTGAGTTTCAAGTTGGAGATAGACTATTCTTGAAAGTATCTCTATGAAAAAAGGCATTGAGATTTGGTCGGAAAGGTAAACTGAGTCCACGATTTATCGGACCATACGAGATCATTGAAAGAGTAGACCGTTAGCTTATCGTTTGGCGTTGCCACCCGAACTGGAAAAGATTCATGACGTGTTCCATGTATCTATGTTAAAGCGATATCGATCGGGCCCCTCTCATGTGATTTCATCGACTGAGATTGAAATTCGACCGGACATGACTTATGGAGAGAAATCGGTTAAAATATTGGCTCGTGAAGTTAAACAGTTGAGAAATAAAGATGTGGCTCTTGTAAAAGTTTTATGGCATCGACATGGTGTAGAAGAGGCTACATAGGAGCCGGAAGAAACCATGAGAAGTCAATATCTGAATCTATTTTCTGGTAAGACTTTCGTGGACGAAAGCCCCTAAGGGGGAGAGAAATGTAACATCCCGAAATAGGGCCTAGTCGGAATAGTGGTTTCGGGACTAAAAATCTGACACCAAAATATTTATTTTATGATTATTATGAGGCCTAGAATATGAATATATACATGTGTTAAAGTTTCATGAAGAAATTCTAAGTATAAGATGTCCAATTTGAAATTTAGGGACTAAATTGAATAAATTTCAAAACTTGAATTTTAGAAACAATTTGTATAAAATTGCTTTAAATTATGAATTATAAGGTCTTGTAGAGCAATTTTCCTAAATTCTAAGTTTTTGGACAAAAATGGGCATGCATGGAAAATTTTGAAAGGTTATTAAGGAAGGGCATTTTGGTCATTAGGCATTTTAATGAAATAAAAAGGGAAAAATGGAGCAAAAATATGCTCATCTTCTTCCCATAGCTTCCAAAATTTGGAGGACACCATAGCTAGGGTTTCTTCAATTTTCAAGCCTAATAGTAAGTGCTCACAAGCCCTGTTTTTAATATTCTTTGTAATTTTGAAATCCCGGTAGCTTATTCTTTCCATTTCTACCCATATTTCATACTAGGGTTTATGTTTAAAAATTTATCCATGCATGAGCTATGTATATTTTAATGGTTTATGGAGGAATATTAAAGTTTGATGTATACTAAACATCTTTTCCTAGTTGATTTTCATGAAAAACCCTTATAAGGACATTTTTGCAAAAGATGTAAATGTATGGTAGAAATGAGAAAATAATGGATAATGTGGGTTACCATAAGAAGTAAAAGTGTTCGGCTAGGCTTGGGTAAGGTAAAAAGTACATGTGTTTCACTATACGATCCTAGGGACTAAATCGTAAAAATGTGAAAAGGCTAAGGGCAAAACGGTCATTTGGACCGGAGGTAGATATTAAACTTGTGATGTATAATGTGGGGTATTAATTAATTAATTTTGTTGTTATAGACCCCGAGGAACAAATTTCAGAGGTCGATCGTGGTAAACGCAAGGTTTCGGAATAACCAAAACACAATCCCAAAAAAAATACTGTAACGCCCCAATTTTCGAGAATCTTGTGAATGTTGGCATAGGTTTAATTATGTTAGTGGGCCTCTAGAAAGCCCAAGCTTAAGATAGAACTCGGCAATTTTGGTTAATTTTTGTTCCATAAGGAAAAGGGGGTGAAATTATGAAATAGGACCTATGTGAAAATGTTTAAAAATGCTATAGGCTAAATTGAAGTGGCCAAATAAATAGGAGTGCAAAATAGGAGGATTTGCATGACAAACCTCCCATTTTACATGAAGTGGCCAGCCATCATGTTTTTGTAGACAAAATGTACACTTGATATCCATAATTTATGGTACAAATTGATACAAATTGATAATAGGTTAGGTAAATGTTCAATGATAATAGGTTAGGTAAATGTTCCATGATAATGGGTTAGGTAAATGTTTCATGATAATGGGTTAGGTAAATGTTTCATGATAAGAATTTCATGTCTTTTGTATTAAAGAATTAAATGGATGAAATATGAAGTTTTATTAAAAGAAAAAGG
The DNA here is from genome assembly GCF_007990345.1 of Gossypium hirsutum. Taxonomy (NCBI): domain Eukaryota; kingdom Viridiplantae; phylum Streptophyta; class Magnoliopsida; order Malvales; family Malvaceae; genus Gossypium; species Gossypium hirsutum. The sequence continues at coordinate 113,677,298 of NC_053424.1, read as the reverse complement.
GGTGAAAAGAACAAAGTTTTGTCCATCTTTGCTCATCATAGCTGAAAGTTAGAGAAGAGAAAGGAGAGGAGAAAGCTCTTGAGTATTCGGTCATTAGGAGGAGGAAAATTGAAGGTAAGTTCTTGGTACCTTGCTTCTATTTTGAGGTTCATGAGTTCTTCTTGATTCTACCTTAACTCTTGAAGCATATTTTGATTTTTAGTTGTGTTGTGAGCATTTAGTCATGAATTAAAATGAAGGAAATGGTTGTTGTTTCATGTTCTTTTGATGAAAAATGGAAGATAGGTGAAGTTGAGCCAAACAAATGAGCATGCATGTACCTTAGATGTTAAAGGGAAAAATCAGCTAACATGTTGTGTTTTAAAATGATGAAATGGAGATTATACTTAAGTAAAATCATAGATATGTGATGATTGATTGGTGATATACATGTTTAAATAACATGCATGCAAGGTATGTGTGAAAGAGTGATTTGGTAATAAATCTGCTTGGGACAACAGTAGTAACGTGACTTTGGAAAATCACCATAAATTGTGGGAGAAGAATTAGAAGCTGAATAAATTATGTAATTAAATCTTATTGAGTCTAGTTTCTAATGAAATAAACAAGAACATATTTTGAATTCTGTACAATGAGAAATTTGATTCGTAATGAAGGGTGGTCAGATTAGTCAAACAGTGAAACTTTGAGAAAATTCTGGTATTGATTGGTTAAACCAAAAATTCTGAAAATTTTATGTATAGAAGATATATGAGTCTATTTTCAGGGAAAATTAACGGAACTTGATTTGGAGTTTCGTAGCTCCAGTTATAAATGATTTAGTGACTGTTTCTCAGGAAGACAGCTTGCAGTGAAATTATGATTATGTGGTAAACATTGACAAAAATTTGTTAATGAGTTGCTTAGTGATTTCTTATAAGCTTACTATGAACTATAGGTGTGGTTGGCCGAATATTGTAAGGGGTTAATACTTAGTTTGTATTTGAATAGTTAGATTAACGTGTTAGTAATCCAATTGTAGGCGGTTCGTGTGTGGATCTCGTCAGCACATCGTCGCAAACAGGTGTGTAACTGACACCCTCTCATAGACTAGATTGGCAAAAGCCGAAAAGCCGAAATGCCGAAAAGTCGGTATTTTGGGAATTTGCGAGTGTGCGAATGCTCGTAAGATAGTTGGGTTTGTATATTTGGTAATCTAAAGTAATAAACTGCAGTACGCGCGATTTCGTACATTTTGATAATTTGGGCTTAATGGGCCAAAGATCGGGTTCATGGGCCAACGGGCCCAATTCGGTAAGTATGCACGGTAAGTGTTCTGATAGTACGTAAATAGTTAGGATATGCATGAAAACGCTAAAAGTAGCTAAATTACTATAATACCCCTATGTATGGAAAATTACTGTTATACCCCTAGGTGTAAAATTACCGTTATACCCCTAGGGTTAATTTTGACTGAAAAGCATGACGATCTGATTCTGTATGATGTATGCCATGATTATATATCTGTTGCATGGGGACATGGGTTATATTATGGAGGAAGCGTTCTGGTGGCTATGCCACAAATATCTGATCTGGTGGCTCTGCCACAAATATCTGATCTGGTGGCTCTGCCACATATATCTGTTCTGGTGGCCCTGCCACGATTATCTGTATCTGGTGACTCTGTCAAATTATCTGTTCTGACAGCCATGCTGCAAATTCTGTGGTGTGTAGCGGTTGGGTGGGTCGAGTAGTCCCCCACATGGTGTAACGCTGGTACGGGGGTGTTATGGATGAATCTGGGTTGGGTTTCTGCATAAACATGTAATATCTGTTCTGTTCTGTTATGGGCCTATGGGCTTTATTCTGAATTCTGTTCTGGGCTAAGGCCAACTTATTCTATTTCTGTGGTTTGAGCTGATTTGGACTATGCTTGGGTTATTTTACACACTGAGTTTCCCCAAACTCATCCCTTTTATTTTCATCCACGCAGGTAATCCCCAACCATAGTGGGCTTGGAGCTGTGAGGGAATTCGGAATGGCCACCCGTTCTGAAAGTTTGATTTTCTTCTGGTGAACTGGACATCCTTTTAATTACCTTTGAGGTTTTGGGCTTTTAAATGTAATAAGACCGCTTATTTATTTTTGATGGTTTTTAATATGTATTACTAAGATAGGTAATACTTATTTTAACTGTTGAAATTGGATAGCTTTAGGGCGCGTTTTCAAAAACAACAGTTGATTTCAAAATAACACGACAACAAGCAAAGCTTCCGCAATGAAAGTATTTTCCAAAATTAATCACTTTTCCTAAAAATGACTTAATCAAATCGGTTTCCTAGAAATATCCATGACGTTAAGGTGTGGCAATGGCAGTATGCATGTCTAGGATTGGATCCGAAGGGAGCTTGATACTTAAGCAGTCCGATGGACTCACCACCTCTTTTCCGGTTTCCTACCTGGTGCACAGCTTCCATTCACTTTAACCCTTAATGAATTAATCTTTTGAACATCAAGTACGACTTTCTGGACTTAGAATGAAATTTTTTTTTACGTTTTTGATGTGGCATGCCGGATCCGGTCATAACGTCTGGGCCGGGTTCGGGGTGCTACAAATACCAAGTAAGTTCAGATAACCTGAAGTAAACCTCTAATATGTATAATTATATGATTTATGAATGCATGATATTTGCATTTATTGATGGTATGAAAATGCATGAAATGCATCTTTGGTAATGACTTGTTGATAACTGTCTCGGTTAAGGTTAAAAAGGGAATTCGTTGGATAAACTATGTTATACATGCTAATTGAGATCCTGCATGTGTTGCAGTAAGGATTTAGCCTGGACAGGTAATCCGTGATCTCAAGTATGGAAAGGAATCTAGCCCGGAAGGGTGTTCCTTGAATAATCGAGCCTCCCGAAGAATATGTGTGCATTATGGATTTAGCCCGAACGGGTAATCCGATTAGGGTTTGATTTTAGCTTAGACTGGTAATTCAGATCCGAGCTCACTAAGGGTGTTTGTCGCCTATAAGGGATTTAGCCTGGACTGGTAATCCTGTACCACCTTATGAGTTCATATAATGGGGGATTTAGTCTGGACTGGTAATCCCGCCATATGATGTGAGGTTCGCGGAAGTGTATATATGGAATGATCATTACTATGAATTGACGGATAATGGGTATTCCATCGAGATTTCCTAGAAACTCAATGAGATTAACATGGGATATACATATATGAATGAAATGTTGAATGATGGTCTCATCTAGTTAAATTACATGATACATGATTATGTGACTAACTCATTGATTGAGTGCATGTGATAGGAAATCATTTCATAATGGATGATTTCATGAATTAAGTATAGATGTATGCTAATTACTCAGTAAGTTTACTTTCTGGTTATTCCATGAAAATGCTTACCCCCTCTCTTTTCCCTATTTTACAGTGCTCGAGGACTCTTAAGGACTGAAAGACAATTGGAGAGCCAACACACTATCAACTGAATAAGCTTTGGTATAAAGACTCTGTTTATTTTGTTCAATGGCATGTATAGTATTTTTGAGTTTTTTTCATATGTGTCATTTTATTTTCCAAATGAAGGCATGTAAAGATGTATTCATCTTTTTGTATAAGGCCATGGGAATTGGCATATTTGGAAGTAGGCTATGACCTACCTTTATATGCATGATTACATTCTTATATGACGGGTTGCTACAATTGGCAATGAGTTAAAAAACGAGCCAAACTTTGAATGTGCTACAATAACATAAGAACCCATAAATACTAGATGGGAAATAACCTTTTTGTATGAAACCAATGATATGAGGTTTCCATACAACTAACTTCATCAAGATCATTTACAAATGTATAATCATGTTTTACTTTGAATTTGGCATCTATTAAGAAAAAGAAGTAGAAAGGGGTGACTAAAGGCTTGCAAAATAGTCGTGTGTCCCTTGTACCTAAAACTTTAAGTCAAATTAGCACACGGGTGGGACACACGGGCGTATGTCTGGGTGATGTTAATTTAACAGGATGCTCAAGTTTTGGGCACGGGGTGAGGCCACGGGCGTGTGCCTTGGCCGTGCGTAAAAGTCAGATTGCCCACGGGTTAAAGGCATAGACGTGCCCTAGGCCACACGGGCATGGGTGACTACACAACCCCTCATACACGGGCGTGTGAAATTTCTAAATAAGGAATTTTTCTAAAGTTAATGAATGTTCCTGGTCCTATCCCGAATCATTTCAATGTGATAGCCCGAAATAGGGCCTAATCGGAATAGTGGTTTCGTAACCACAAATCCGAAGTGAAATAGTTTAATTTTATAAATTTTTATTAGTTACTGATTGATTGAAATATTGTGTGAAAATATGGATAGGAAATTTTAATACTTTAGTGCTTAATTGAATTTTTAGGACTAAATTGAGAAAAATGCAAAGTGTGTCTAATTAGTGATTAAATGACTTAATTGAATTATTGCATGAAATTGGAAGTGTTTATGTGGCAATTAGACCATAAATTAGTGTTATGGACACAAAAGGGTATTTCTAGAAAAAATATCTAAGTAATGGGTCAAGGGCATTTTTGTCCAAATTGGGTAAAAGACAAAATAAAGAGAAAATAAGTGTCCATCTTCTTCAAAAAAATCAGAAGCTTGCTGCCGAAAGTTTCAGGTTACCATAGTAAGGGTTTTGATTTTCCTAAGCTCAATTGTAAGTGATTTCTTGCCCCGTTTTTAATTATTTTCGTATTTTTATGCTTATTGAAGCTTGAATTTCATGTTTCTACCATTTAATTTAAATGAAATTAAAGTTTAAAAATTGACCCATTCATGATATAATTGTAAATTGATTAGTGATGTTAGATAATGAATGTTTGAAGTGTTAATTACAAGTTTTACTAGATGAATTTCAATGAAAAATGTTGAAAAAGGGCTAAATTGTGAAAGATGGTAAAGTGTGCATAAAGTTGTGATTTTGTGAAATTGAGGCCCGTTATGAGCATGAAATATGATTTAGTGAAGTTTGAAATTTAAGAATTTAGAGAATTTTATTTTTACGAGCTTAGGGACAAAAGTGGAATTTTTGAAAAGTTATGGGGAAAAATGTAAATGTGTCAAAATGTTGTGTATGAATTGTATTTGAATGGAATATTGATAAAATGTATTAAATTGTGTTAATATAGATCAAGAAAGAAGAAATAGTGCAAGTGATCGGGGAAAAGAGAAAGTTATCGACTAAATTACAAAAATAGTCGTTTTGCATCCGAGGTAAGTTATATGTAAATAATAGTTATATTTGTATAAATTGTGAATTATATTTGATATGTGAATTAATATTGAATGTGGAAGGAAAGTTGTTCATGAATTATTCAAGTGATAAAGTGTTGAAAATAAAGTGTTAAGTGTAAATTCCCGGTTGAACTTAGGAATAGAATTGGATACAAGTGACATGTCACTAGAGACCAGTGTTACAGTGTTACAGTGAGTCCCGGGTGCTGGGTGATCTAGCATGTGTTGCAGACACCTGACAGCTTGTGTGAGCAGACCCGTGGACATTTCCAGTGTTATTGATCAGTGGTAGCTTCGGCTACATTTCAGTGGTAGCTTTGGCTACATCCAGTGGTAGCTTCGGCTACATATCAGTGGTAGCTTCGGCTACATATCAGTGTGGCACTTATGTGCTAAATCTCTACGTATCCGTGTATATTCCAAGTGTTCAACGGGATTAATAATGAATTAAAGTGAATATGAAATGTTAAGTGTGAAAATGTATATGCAAGTGAATTGGTAAGATTGTGTATGTGTAAGTGATTGAAATTGCTAAGAAATATTTTGATTAGTTATATGTTAAAAGTGTTAATTATTAATTGAGTAATTATTGTTTACATGTAACTTACTAAGCTATTTATAGCTTACACATCTCTTTCTTTCCTTTGTTTTATAGTGATTTGAACTTGATCGAATAGTGGACCGTCGGAGCTCGTATCACACTATCATAACCATCTCGGTATTATGTGCTTTTCAAAATGTTTAAACTATGGCATGTATAGAGTCTTAATCATTTTGAGCATGTCCAAATGATATGGCTAATGTTAGCTATTGAAGTAGTTATTAAAGAATATGTTTTGGAGTTATGTATGTTTAAATGGTAACTAATTCAAAGAAGCAGTTTCTTTGACAGCAGCAGTGACGTGAATGTGAAAAATCACCATAAATAGTAGAAATGGAATTAGAGGGTGAATGATATATATAATTAAAGCTTATCAAGTCTATTTTTACATGAAAGAAACGGTGTAGGCAAAGGAATTTTATATTTTGAGATATTTAAATTTTAGTGAGACAGGGTCAGAATGGTTTTTTGAAGTCCCCTGTTCTAACTTTAGAAAATCATTATAAATTGTACAGATATAATTATAGGTCATAATTTATATGTTTAGATTCCTTAGTGAGTCTATTTTCAAAATAAATTAATGGTAACCTTATATGAATTCTGTACAATTAGATATTTGATTTTTAGCGCCAAGAGGTCAGATCTGTCGAGTTGTGAAACAGGGGATACTTTAATGAATAAACTGTACTAATGTGCTAAGTCAAAAATTCTGAAACTTTTATGGTAAGTAGGAATATGAGTCTAGTTTCACGGAAAATTTACGGATTTAAATTTTGAGTTTCGTAACTCAAGTTATAATTAAATTAGTGACAGTTGCGCAGGTGGACAGTGTTGTTATGAACAGTGAATTTAATTTTAAAAGCAAATTTTTATGCTCCGAATCGGTAAGTTAAATTGGATGACATCTCGTACTCGATTCCGGAGACGATCTCGGGTAAGGGGTGTTACATTTAGTGGTATCAGAGCTACGGTTTAGTCGATTCTCGGACTAACGTAGCGAGTGTAATAGACTATCTATACATGCCATAATTGAATAATGATAGTGTGACGACTCCTGACATCTTAAAATGTTTTTTTTATAGTAATGGATTCTAACCGAGATACAGCTGATGATGCTCAAAGTAATGTGCCTGTTGAAAGTCGATTCGAGACTCAGGGTCAAGGAGATGAGGCTCGAGAAGCTTTTCTCCAAATGATGAACAATTGGTACACTGAGTTTGTTAGAACTAATCCTAATGCTCAACCTCCTCCGCCCCCTCCTATTCCTCAAGCTGTTCCCATAGCTCCTCAACAAACTGAAGTGTTAAAATTGTCAAAGCCTCCAGTGGACAAAATTCGAAAGTATGGAGCCGAAGAGTTCCGAGCTAATGTAAATGATGATCCTGAAAGAGCAGAGTTCTGGCTTGATAATACTATCAGAGTGTTGGATGAATTATCTTGTACTCCAGAAGAAAGTCTCAAATGTGCTATCTCATTGTTGAGGGATTCGGCTTATAATTGGTGGAAAACTTTAGTGTCAGTGGTGCCTAAAGAGAAAGTTACATGGGACTTCTTTCAAGAAGAATTCCGGAAGAAGTATGTGAGTCAGCGTTTCATTGATCAAAAAAGAAAAGAGTTTCTTGAATTGAAACAAGGGCGCATGACGGTAGCCGAATATGAGCGAGAATTTGTCAAATTAAGCAAGTATGCCCAAGAGTGTGTATCTAATGAAGCTACATTGTGTAAAAGGTTTGAAGATGGATTAAACGAGGATATCCGATTGCTAGTGGGAATTCTTGAAATTAAAGAGTTAGTGGTACTAGTTGAAAGAGCTATCAAGGCTGAAGAATTGAGCAAAGAGAAAAGAAAGGTGGAAAGTGAAGCAAGAGATGAAAGAAAAAGATCAATGGGCAAGCCATTTTAGTCTCAAGCGAAGAAGTTTAAAGAAATGAATACTCGATCGAATGTTTCTAGTGTGAATTTTCAAAGAGATTGAGGAAGACAATATTCAGGTTCTAAAGCTCAGGCAACTTCTATGGCAAGTACAGGTAGTGTTAAACCTACTAGACCGGAATGTCAACATTGTGGAAAACGACATTTGGGGGAATGTTATTTAATCAGCCGAGCTTGTTTTAAATGTGGATCTCAAGATCATTTTGTGAAAGATTGTCCGGAAAGAGAAGAGATAGAAAAGTTTCAGAATGTGAGATCGAGCAGTGTGACTACTAGAGGAAGACCACAGAGAAATGTGGGGATTGGAACTAGTGGTAGAGGCGTAACAAAAGACACGACTGTAAGATCTGAAGTGGGAGCTCCAGCAAGAGCTTATGCCATCCGAGCTAGAGAGGAAGCATCTTCTCCTGATGTGATCACTGGTATATTTTCTCTTTACGACACTAATGTTCTTGCATTGATTGATCCTGGTTCTACTCACTCGTATGTATGCATGAATTTAGTGTCTGATAAGAATTTGTGTGTTGAATTGACTAAGTATGTGGTTAAAGTGTCGAATCCTTTAGGCAAGCATATGATAGTTGATAAAATATGCAAAAATTGTCCTTTGATTATACAAGGTCAGTGTTTCCCTGCCAACTTAATGTTGTTGCCATTTGATGAATTTGATGTTATTTTGGGAATGGATTGGTTGACATTACATAAGGCCAAGATAGATTGCAGTCAGAAAATTCTTGAGTTGAAGTGTGGTAGTGGTACAGTTCTTCGGGTTGAAACAGATAAGTCAAATGTGATGCCAATTGTGATTTCTGCCATGTCTGCTCAGAAATGTTTGAAAAATGGTTGTGAAGCATATCTTGCTTATGTGTTGAACACAAAAGTGTCTGAAATAAAGATCGAATCAGTGCCAGTGGTATGTGAATATGTAGATGTGTTCCCAGAAGAGTTGCCAGGTTTGCCTCCGATTAGAGAAGTAGAGTTTGGTATTGAAGTAATGCCAGGTACTGCTCCAATATCGATTGCTCCCTACAGAATGGCACCAACTGAATTAAAAGAATTAAAAGTGCAATTACAAGAGCTGACAGATAAAGGATTTGTTAGACCAAGTTACTCTCCGTGGGGTGCTCCCGTGCTATTTGTGAAGAAAAAGGATGGGACATTGAGATTGTGTATTGATTATCGTCAACTTAACAAAGTGACAGTGAAGAATAAGTATCCATTACCCCGAATAGATGACTTGTTTGATCAGTTAAAGGATGCCACAGTGTTTTCCAAAATTGATTTGAGATCCGGATATTATCAATTGAGGGTTAAAGAGTCAGATGTGCCAAAGACTGCTTTCAGAACCCGATATGGCCACTATGAATTTCTTGTAATGCCTTTTGGTCTGACTAATGCTCCAGCTATTTTTATGGATTTGATGAATCGAATTTTCCGGCCCTATTTGGATAAATTTGTTGTGGTGTTTATAGATGATATTGTTATTTATTCCCGAAGTGAAGCCGAGCATGCTGAACATTTAAGAATTGTGCTACAAACGCTGCGAGAAAAGAAATTGTTTGCTAAATTTAGCAAAAGTGAATTTTGGCTTAGTGAAGTTGGATTTTTGGGGCATATTGTCTCGGGAGATGGCATTCGAGTGGATCCGAATAAGATATCGGCAATAATTGAGTGGAAGCCTCCAAGAAATGTATCTGAAGTTAGGAGTTTTCTGGGCTTAGCCGGATATTATCGTCGATTTGTAGAAGGTTTTTCGATGATAGCTTCACCGATGACAAAATTGTTGCAAAAAGATGTTAAGTTCGAATGGACCGAGGAGTGTCAACAAAGTTTTGAGAAATTAAAGAAGTGTTTAACTGAGGCACCAGTGTTAGTGCAACCTGAGTCAGGAAAGGAATTTGTTGTTTATAGTGACGCGTCACTAAATGGGCTTGGATGTGTATTGATGCAAGAAGGAAAGGTGATAGCGTATGCTTCTCGACAATTGAAACCGCATGAACGAAATTATCCTACCCATGATTTAGAGTTGGCTGCTATTGTCTTTGCTTTGAAGATTTGGCGTCATTATTTATATGGTGAGAAATGTCGTGTTTTTACAGATCATAAAAGTTTGAAATATGTTATGACACAAAAAGATCTGAATTTGCGGCAAAGAAGATGGTTGGAATTGTTGAAAGATTATGAACTTGTGATAGATTATCATCCGGGAAAAGCTAATATAGTTAAGCAGAAAGTCTCTCTTTGCTTTGAGAGCTTTGAATACGAGATTAACATTGACTGAAGATGGATCATTGTTTGCAGAGTTAAAAGCTAGACCATTGTTTCTTCAAGAAATTTGTGAGGCTCAGAAAGTGGATAATGAATTGCGAAGAAGAAAGACTCAGTGTGCAGTGGACAATAATTCTGATTTTCAGATTGATTCAGATGGATGTTTAATGTTTCGTGATAGAATATGTGTTCCGAAAAATGTTGATTTAATTCAGAAAATTTTGCAAGAAGCACATGATAGTCATTTGGCAGTTCACCCCGGTAGTGTAAAAATGTACAATGATTTGAAGAAATTTTATTGGTGGTCGGGTATGAAACGGGATATCTCCGAGTATGTGACAAAATGTTTAGTGTGCCAACAAGTAAAAGCTGAACACCAAGTACCTTCAGGATTACTTCAACCTATTATGGTGCCCGAGTGGAAATGGGATAGAATTACTATGGATTTTGTTTCTGGATTGCCATTGTCACCGAAAAAGAAAGACTCAATTTGGGTTATAGTTGATCGATTGACTAAGTCGGCTCATTTCATTCCTGTGCGAATGAGTTTTTCACTTGATAAGTTAGCTGAATTGTATATTGCTGAGATAGTCCGATTACATGGTGTACCTATGTCTATTATATCTGATAGAGATCCACGATTTACTTCAAGGTTTTGGAAGAAATTACAAGAGGCATTGGGTACTAAATTGAATTTTAGTACAGCATTCCATCCCCAAACCGATGGACAGTCTGAAAGAGTAATTCAAATACTCGAAGACATGTTGAGATGTTGTGTTTTGGAATTTGAAGGTAATTGGGAAAGATATTTACCTTTGGTGGAATTTGCTTATAATAATAGTTATCAGTCAAGCATAAAAATGGCACCTTATGAAGCGTTCTATGGACGAAAGTGTCGGACTCCATTATATTGGACTGAACTTAATGAAAATCAGTTACATGGAGTCGATTTGGTAAAAGAAACCGAAGACAAAGTGAAGATAATCCGTGATTGTTTGAAAGCTGCATCGGATCGACAGAAGTCGTATGCGGACTTGAAAAGAAAAGAGATTGAGTTTCAAGTGGGAGATAAAGTATTTTTGAAAGTGTCTCCATGGAAGAAAATTTTGAGATTTGGCCGTAAAGGCAAATTAAGTCCAAGATTTATTGGTCCGTATGAAGTGATAGAAAGAATTGGTCCAGTGGCTTATCGATTGTCTTTACCACCGGAATTGGAAAGAATTCATAATGTGTTTCATGTTTCTATGTTGAGGCGATATCGATCGGACCCATCACATGTGATTTCACCGACTGAAGTGGAAATTCGATCGGATATGACATACGAAGAAGAACCGATTCGAATCTTGGCACGAGAAGTGAAACAGTTGAGAAACAAAGAAATTGCTTTAGTGAAAGTGTTATGGCAACGACATGGGGTGGAAGAGGCAACATGGGAAACTGAGGAGGCTATGAGGAAACAGTATCCCAACTTATTCACTGGTAAGATTTTCGGGGACGAAAATCCCTAAGGGGGGAGAATTGTGATAGCCCGAAATAGGGCCTAATCAGAATAGTGGTTTCGTAACCACAAATCCGAAGTGAAATAGTTTAATTTTATAAATTTTTATTAGTTACTGATTGATTGAAATATTGTGTGAAAATATGGATAGGAAATTTTAATACTTTAGTGCTTAATTGAATTTTTAGGACTAAATTGAGAAAAATGCAAAGTGTGTCTAATTAGTGATTAAATGACTTAATTGAATTATTGCATGAAATTGGAAGTGTTTATGTGGCAATTAGACCATAAATTAGTGTTATGGACACAAAAGGGTATTTCTAGAAAAAATATCTAAGTAATGGGTCAAGGGCATTTTTGTCCAAATTGGGTAAAAGACAAAATAAAGAGAAAATAAGTGTCCATCTTCTTCAAAAAAATCAGAAGCTTGCTGCCGAAAGTTTCAGGTTACCATAGTTAAGGGTTTTGATTTTCCTAAGCTCAATTGTAAGTGATTTCTTGCCCCGTTTTTAATTATTTTCGTATTTTTATGCTTATTGAAGCTTGAATTTCATGTTTCTACCATTTAATTTAAATGAAATTAAAGTTTAAAAATTGACCCATTCATGATATAATTGTAAATTGATTAGTGATGTTAGATAATGAATGTTTGAAGTGTTAATTACAAGTTTTACTAGATGAATTTCAATGAAAAATGTTGAAAAAGGGCTAAATTGTGAAAGATGGTAAAGTGTGCATAAAGTTGTGATTTTGTGAAATTGAGGCCCGTTATGAGCATGAAATATGATTTAGTGAAGTTTGAAATTTAAGAATTTAGAGAATTTTATTTTTACGAGCTTAGGGACAAAAGTGGAATTTTTGAAAAGTTATGGGGAAAAATGTAAATGTGTCAAAATGTTGTGTATGAATTGTATTTGAATGGAATATTGATAAAATGTATTAAATTGTGTTAATATAGATCAAGAAAGAAGAAATAGTGCAAGTGATCGGGGAAAAGAGAAAGTTATCGACTAAATTACAAAAATAGTCGTTTTGCATCCGAGGTAAGTTATATGTAAATAATAGTTATATTTGTATAAATTGTGAATTATATTTGATATGTGAATTAATATTGAATGTGGAAGGAAAGTTGTTCATGAATTATTCAAGTGATAAAGTGTTGAAAATAAAGTGTTAAGTGTAAATTCCCGGTTGAACTTAGGAATAGAATTGGATACAAGTGACATGTCACTAGAGACCAGTGTTACAGTGTTACAGTGAGTCCCGGGTGCTGGGTGATCTAGCATGTGTTGCAGACACCTGACAGCTTGTGTGAGCAGACCCGTGGACATTTCCAGTGTTATTGATCAGTGGTAGCTTCGGCTACATTTCAGTGGTAGCTTTGGCTACATCCAGTGGTAGCTTCGGCTACATATCAGTGGTAGCTTCGGCTACATATCAGTGTGGCACTTATGTGCTAAATCTCTACGTATCCGTGTATATTCCAAGTGTTCAACGGGATTAATAATGAATTAAAGTGAATATGAAATGTTAAGTGTGAAAATGTATATGCAAGTGAATTGGTAAGATTGTGTATGTGTAAGTGATTGAAATTGCTAAGAAATATTTTGATTAGTTATATGTTAAAAGTGTTAATTATTAATTGAGTAATTATTGTTTACATGTAACTTACTAAGCTATTTATAGCTTACACATCTCTTTCTTTCCTTTGTTTTATAGTGATTTGAACTTGATCGAATAGTGGACCGTCGGAGCTCGTATCACACTATCATAACCATCTCGGTATTATGTGCTTTTCAAAATGTTTAAACTATGGCATGTATAGAGTCTTAATCATTTTGAGCATGTCCAAATGATATGGCTAATGTTAGCTATTGAAGTAGTTATTAAAGAATATGTTTTGGAGTTATGTATGTTTAAATGGTAACTAATTCAAAGAAGCAGTTTCTTTGACAGCAGCAGTGACGTGAATGTGAAAAATCACCATAAATAGTAGAAATGGAATTAGAGGGTGAATGATATATATAATTAAAGCTTATCAAGTCTATTTTTACATGAAAGAAACGGTGTAGGCAAAGGAATTTTATATTTTGAGATATTTAAATTTTAGTGAGACAGGGTCAGAATGGTTTTTTGAAGTCCCCTGTTCTAACTTTAGAAAATCATTATAAATTGTACAGATATAATTATAGGTCATAATTTATATGTTTAGATTCCTTAGTGAGTCTATTTTCAAAATAAATTAATGGTAACCTTATATGAATTCTGTACAATTAGATATTTGATTTTTAGCGCCAAGAGGTCAGATCTGTCGAGTTGTGAAACAGGGGATACTTTAATGAATAAACTGTACTAATGTGCTAAGTCAAAAATTCTGAAACTTTTATGGTAAGTAGGAATATGAGTCTAGTTTCACGGAAAATTTACGGATTTAAATTTTGAGTTTCGTAACTCAAGTTATAATTAAATTAGTGACAGTTGCGCAGGTGGACAGTGTTGTTATGAACAGTGAATTTAATTTTAAAAGCAAATTTTTATGCTCCGAATCGGTAAGTTAAATTGGATGACATCTCGTACTCGATTCCGGAGACGGTCTCGGGTAAGGGGTGTTACATTCAATGTATATTTAGGGCCTTGAAAGCCCATTTAAGGGACAAGATATGAATGCCTGAAAGTTTCAGATCTAAGCTAAACCTGGTGAGTCGATCCAGTATGTTTTAAATGTAAACTTCTGGTAATTCCTTGAACCCTATCCTGATAACGGATACGGGTGAGGGGTGTTACATAATACTTTTATACATGTGTACATTATTAATACATATGTATCCATATATCACCATGCATTTGCCATTCTTTTCTTTATTCTATTTATTTAATATTTTATTATAATAAAAATCTATTTACTTAAATAAAAAAGTAATTAAATAAACATATCACAATTGTACCAATATAATTATTACACATGTATATTTTTATTCCCATACATTTGTCTTTACTTTAATTTATTTCATAATATAATATCAATTTAATAGAAATAACATTAATAAATATAAAATAAAAAACCATAATAAATAATAATATACATATTTATGCATAAAAATCAAAGATTTTTGTGCGTTTTCCGCCTCAACTATATCAAATGGCATATTTGCCATTTTGGTCCCCTCTTTCTTTTTATTAATCTATAATTAAATCTTTACACTTTATTCAATTTAATCCTTTCATCCAATTATCCTTAATTAAGTTAAATTTACTTAATTAAACTTTAATTAACCACTCACTTAACTTTGTAAATATTTGTAATAAATATTTACAAATTCATTTTTCAGAAATGAAGACCCAAAAATACATTTTTTCGATAACCGTAAAGTTCGGGTTATTACAGTATCCGCCAAGGAATAGTATCTATGAACAACCATTCTGGGGGGGAATGTTAAATGTTTGTTTGAAAAGGAAACTCAAGTGGGCTCTGTATAGATATTCTTTTCAGAATTACCTTCATTGATCAAAAAGAAAAGAATATATATATTGTCCGGTAAGATCTAGAGTCAACCAAGGTGTAAATTGAGAGTTGATACATTAAGTATGGTAATTGGCGTATAAGTATATATCCAATATTATCATTGTATTCGCCAAATGATGTTCACAAAACTAACTATAAATACGACAAATGCAAGCGCACCTATCGAACAATAGTATAGCTACGGTGAGTAAAGACATCGTATCCACAAGGACTAAAAGTATTAGTAATTTTCGTTTTCTTATTATTTAGCCGACAATTTGGAGTGATAATTTTTAATCTAAAATTACTAAACTAATTTAACTAAGAATACAACAGAGAACGAATTAAGAAAATAATCTAAAGATAACCAATGAGAGAGCTGATACCTAGGAAAGAATCCACCTAGACTTCATCTATTGTTATGACTCTGGATTAAACGATTTATTCACTTGGTGTCTTGATCCGTAGAAACCCCTAAATTATGTTAATATCTCTTTCGATACTAAGAACAGCTGACTTTAGGTTGATTAATACAAATGACTTTAAGTTGATTAATACAATTGACTTTAGGTTGATAAATTGAAATCTCTTTCTAATTAAATCCCCTATCGTCGCATTAACTCGATCTATGGATTCCCCTATCAGATTTGACTCTAATCCGGTAGATTTATGTTGTCCTATTTCTAGGATTGCATACAGCACCACTCAATTATGCTAGATCTACTCCTAAACAGGGACTTTTCCTCCATTGAATTAAGCACATTAAACATGAATTAATATCCTAGAAATATTAAAACAAGAAAAAAAAAACACACATAATTGAGAACAAGAATCAAGTATTTATCATGTAAGTTAGAAGTCAAATAATAAAATTCATCTTAGGTTTCATCTTCCCTAGGTATCTAGGGAATTAGTTCACAATCCTGAATAAAAACATCTCAAAGTTAGAAAAATCACAATACATAAAGAAGCTCATAAAAACTTCAAAAGAAATTAAAAGGAGATCTTCAATCTTAATGGAGATCCGCTTCTGAGTTGGCTCTAATGGTGTTCTTCGAGTGTTTTCTTTGATCTTCTTTGATGGCTCCCATATTTATTCTTTTATTTGATATTTATAGACTTTAGAATGCTCAGAAAGCCTAAAAATTGTGTTTTTCCGTGTATTTGGGAAGCAGTCTGTGAAATCGACACGGGCTGGCACATAGGCGTGTGTCCAGCCAGTGTGGCTCTTGAAATCTACTCTTTTCTCTAATTTTCGCTCCTTTTTCTCCCAAATGCTCACCTATGTATAAGAACATGAATTAAAAGATTAGGAGCATCAAATTCACCAATTTGCATAAATAATCATCCAAAAACGCATTAAGAATGGGATTAAAATATGTTAGTTTTATCATTTATCACCAAAGATAAAGATGTAATCCAAAATCTTCAGAATGAGGAATTCAACTAGAAAGGCTCTAAGGTATTCTGTATTAAAACTCACTAAGCTTGCGTGAACTTACAAATGCTTGTTCATGTGTCAGGTTTTGTTGTGATAGTGAGTATGCCAAGAAGGACCAAGCTAGGCATGCGCCAAGAATACAGCGAGTTTGGGTTACTATGCATATAAAGGACATCTTAAGATTATGGCATATAGTATACCATGCCTTAAAGAGTCTGTCTTTTAATGAAATTTTATGTTGTTGTAATGTATTATATTAATTCAAAAGCCTATTGTATTCTTGAATGTTTTCCTTATCTATTTTGTTCAGAAAATCTTTATTAAAATAATGTGAAGTATGTTTTAAAAGGATTATACGCAGATGTCTTAGAAATTATGCTAAGTGTTTGTATATCGTAACATTCATATCCAGAATCAGTGACTCGGGTTGGGTAAAAGGTGTTACAATACTAGTATCAAATACCAAAACCACATATCCAATTTACCACAAGTATGACCAATTCCATCTTACCTATCAATATCCGACCATTATTTACATACCAATTCAATTTTAGCCATGAATCAAACATTCATTATAGCATATCATCAACATTACATTATTTATGTAGTATGATACACAATTCATTTACTTTGTTGTCATCTTATTCAACTCGTTTCTGGAGTCTATCGACTCCTTTACGTTCGTTTTGGCCCTCAAGACTTATTTTCATTTAATTTTCATAATCATAAGCGTAATTCCCTTTATCTCAATTTACATAAAATCATATCTAGTTCGATAGCATCATATGTTACCATATTCACATCATTTATCAAACTCACAATTTACAACCCCTATTACACTTGGACTCGAACGAATACTCAGATCGTCCAACCAACATACCAAACTAGCATCGAAGTGCACCATTGGATAAAATGGAGTAAGGTAATTGACACGTAACGTGCATATTGGCGTGCAAAACGCATCCTAGTGCAAAAAACGCATACTAGCACATGAAGTGCATCCTGGCGCATAGAGTATGTATCTGGCACACAAGGTGGATCCTAGCATGTAAAGTGCATCATGGCGCATAATCGCATAATCCCGTATACAATTTTATGGCATGCCAACTATACCTGACTGATGCGGTCGTTGAGAGTACCAAAAATATCCTATCCCTATAAAATAATAAAAATAATAGTATAAGATAAGTAGAGTCAAATCCTTAGGAACCGGATTCGCACAATTACTTGTTCCTCGAAATCCTAGACAGAATCGTGCCCAATAAAACCTGCGTACCTGAAAAAAATAAAAAAAATAGAATTAAAAGTTTTTATTTAATTAAAAGTGCGAAAATTAAAATTAAAATAGTAGAGATAAATAGAGTTGAGAAAAAGTTTCTTATAGAGAGGTTCTAACCTCCGGTTGTCTCAATCCGCCTTGGGTTCAATCTTCAACTTTTAGGTGATCCTTCTTAAACAGAATAAGCCAGTTATAGTGGAAGAGGACGCCTACGACCACCAGTTCCAAGAATTTAGACTTACGATTTAGAGGAACCTGACTCTAGCCAACAATTATTTCTGTTGGACCATCTTATGCTAGATCATCGTTTATCAATGGCGAATCCCACGCCATTTTGTCTCTTAGGCTCGTCAACCTCTGACGCAGTCAGCTAACGAACCAACTGTGCAACCTTCCCAAAACATACAAAGTGATCGCCTTTGTACACGTTGAAAAGATCACTTTTCAAGGGACATGGATGAAAGCGTCAGCCCTGTAATATGGAGAAACGACGAATACTCGTCGAGAAGGCTAAGTACGGATTCTAAACCTTATGAACCCTTTTTTGGGGAACTTTGACAACTTTCGACTAGATAAATTTAGCGGCTCATGCTTTTTGAGAAAAAAAAATATAATGGAAATGGAATTTTTATTGAAAAAATATGGAAAGAATAAAAAGCTAAACTTTTTGGGGGAGAAAGTGTTTACAGAAAAGATGAGTGAAATTTGTGTCACTCCATCCCCTATTTATAGTACTTAGAAAACCTAGTCCATTCCTAATTAAATTCTAAAAGATAATTAAAGATAAATAAAGATAAAAGCTAAAATTAAATCTAAATAATTATCCTTAATAATTATCCTAATATAATTGAAATTAAAATAGAGTCTTGTGCTATAAAATCTCTTCTTTTGCATTTTTGTCTCCCAAAATCTTCCACGCTTTGTATTTTCGGCACCACTTCTCTCCCACTTCGCATGCTGGCCCAATTTAACTTGAAATTCACGCTTTCAGCCCTTAAATTTCTTTTTGCCTTCAATTTAGTCCCAATAAGATAAAAAAACCATAAATAGCTCAAATTAGTAGGATCATACTCAAAATAAACATATAATTAATACATAAAAATATGTCATCCTAGAGTACTATCACCGACACAGCCCGAACAACCAATACGATACCAATATTCAATTTATTTACAATTTAGTACAATTACCATTTATCAATTATATTCATAATCACAATCCAATCAATTAACATATCACATAAGCTTCATGTCATTCAATACATTTTCATCCAATCTCATAGCACATATAATATTCTGATTAATTCAAAATATTTTACAACTTATTCAATTTAGTCCCTCATTTCGGGCAATTCACAATTAAGCTCAATTCAATAGCTTTCACTATCACTGGGTACTCACCTTGATATTTCTAAATGTATTTAATATGAAGATGCAATCAATTAATACAAGCCTAAATCGTAAATGTACAAGTCGTAGTCTCGCGTCACTCGTCGCAACTCTCGCTTTTCCTTTCCTTTTCGAAAGTTCCACATCAACGTTAGCTACAAGTAGTCACAAAACAAAAAAACATTATCAATTTCCAAAAAATTCATAATAAATTATCAATTCAAGCATATTTTGAAATTTATTCAATTTAGTCCCTAAAATTAAGAGAAACATAACTTTCAATTTAGGACTTTGGATTAAAATCCAATTTCACTAAAATTCATTAGGGGCCTTATATTTTCTATTCTTATCATAACATTTTTTTCATTTTATTCAATTTAGTCCCTAGTGTATGAAACTAACAACCAAGCTTTACAATTAAGTCTTCTTAAACTAAGTTTAATTTCTAACAATTTCACACCAATTTTATTGAATTTTCAACAATGGAAACTTTCAAAAACTTTAAAAACTTTACAAATTAGTATATGGGTTAGTTAAATCAAGCTCACATGATGCAATTTCCATAAAAATCTAAGAAAAATGACTAGGTACTTACTTGAATTAAAGATTAAAAGCTTTAAAAAAACCTTAGCAATGGCATTAAGCTTCTTCCTTTCTCTTATGGTCGACTGCAGAAGATAATGTTTTATCTCTCCATCCACCAAATTTCATTGTATACTTAGATTTTTATTTAATTAACCTTAATTAATCCATAATTATCATTATTGCCCACTAGCAAGTATTTAATAATGGTTTATTAACCATTTTGGCCCTTTAGATAACCGTTTTGGCCCTTTAAATAATTGCAATTTAAGTCCCCAAGCCATTTCCTAAGTAAAAATCTATAGCAATTTGACTTTACAATTTAGTCTCTAGGCCTTAATTAATTATTATTTCGGGTAAATCACTTATCCAAATTTTAATTCATCTATACACTAACTTCGTAAATATCCCTATTTAATATTTACGGACTTGGTTTACAAAAATGGGGTCCTAAAACCATTTTTTTGATACCACTGGAAACTAAGTTGTTACAGTGTCTAGGTCTGTTTTACTAGGGTTCCATTAGGCGAAACATTGAAATTGAATCTTGAAATTGGAAAATGAAATAAATTCAATTTGGTAATCTATTATGATATCTGATTTAAATTGAAATGGTATGAACTTGTAAATTGATTATAGTATATGAAATTTGATGATCTTGTATGAATTGGAATAAGTTGGTGATGTTTTGGACATTCTATAATGCCTAACACATTTGTATACTTATGCTTGTTATGCACTTTTTTGTGACATTATGTACCAAGCTTTAGCCAAATGTATGTCAAATCCTTTTGGTAGTAGCAGGTAAGTGTTGTAATTTTTATATGAACTTACTAAGTGTTGGTTTGGATGGACAGTGTGGTGCAGTGCATTTAGTTTACTTTTTGTCTCATGCTACAGTATCTAATCTCACTGGTACCTCTGCCTTAACACTAACCGTAGGTAAATGCACCGTCCATCCAAACTTACACTAAGCATTAAATGCTTATCTATCTTTGTTTTTCCTACATGCAGATCCCCAACTTGCGGAACTCACCAAGCCAGATTAGTGTGGATATCCCACTATCATCAAGACGGTAAAAATATGTACATTTTGGTATCTCATGTTGTGGCATGTATATAAGGTCTTTAATATGTAAATGGTCATCCCTAATTATGAATGTTATTTTTGGATTTGGGCCTATGGGTATGTGTAATTAAGCTTGATCTATGGCCTAATTATGCCTAGTTTTTGGTCATGAGTTGTGTATGCCATTTGAGCATTTGGTTGTAAAGGTTTCTTAAGCCTTAATTGCATAAGTTGGCATGATATGATGAATTGAGAAGCTGGGATGAAATTTTACTTGTTATGCTTGCCATTATAGGTCCTAAAGTTTGGTCATTTTATGTGATTAATAGGGTGGAACCAAAAATGGATTGAACTTGTAGTAGACTGCTCTCAAGATCGTAACACCACCTCATAGATGTCGTGACACCAGCCTTCAATGTCGGGAGATTGTACCCCTATTATTGTGACACTAACTCAATGAAGTTTGGAAACTTTACATTTTAATCCTCAAGTTGTGATGCCAACTTACTGTTTTGGAGGTCACAACATCGAACCCTTAAAGTCGTAACTCCAACCCGAAATATTTTGAAACCTTGCAATTTAGTCTTTTAATGGTATTAGGTTATGAAAAGAGTTTTTGCAAGCTCGTATAAAGCCAGGATAAGATAATATATTATAAGATAAAGATGTAATAATCAGGTTAGTAGATATAATATGTTGAATCAATATAAATTATGTTACATTTGATTGTAGTTGCTCTAGCAATGGATGTGACATCCTATAGCTCAGACCCGACGATTAGGTCTGGCAAGGGGATAGTTATACTTCTCAAGTGTTAGAATCAAGTCACCCAAATTCTTATTTAAATAAAATACGATGGAAAATAAAATAAAAGTAAAATCCATATAGAACTAGACTTCTTTTATTTTATTTTAGAATAAGGTTTTTAAACCTTATTAAACTCCATCTATTTCATATTGATTAGGATAAGGTGTTTCAATCCTACTAGAATATGGCTTTGCAAGCCTATAAATAGACATAGTCTATTCCTCTTGTATTGATTGAAATTTTTCAACATAGTGAATTTTCTTCTCCTCTGCCCGTGGTTTTTTCCCTGAAAGGGTTTCCACGTAAAATTTGTGTGTTCTTTATTTTATTTATTTTATTTTATTTTTTCACAAATTGGTATCTGAGCTTCTGGGT
Organism: Gossypium hirsutum; assembly: GCF_007990345.1. Taxonomy (NCBI): domain Eukaryota; kingdom Viridiplantae; phylum Streptophyta; class Magnoliopsida; order Malvales; family Malvaceae; genus Gossypium; species Gossypium hirsutum. Next base: position 113,655,280 of record NC_053424.1, on the reverse strand, counting down.
TATTCATCTCGATCACGGTAATGGCGTCTTTGAAGTATGAAATTCCGCTGTTGGATCGCAACACTAGATTTGCATTGTGGCAAATTAAGATGCAAGCAGTTCTTGCACAGATGGATCTAGAGGATGCCCTGCTAGGGATAGATAAGATGCCTTCGACATTAACAGATGAAGAGAAGAAGCGTAATGATTGAAAGGCATTAACATAATTACATCTGCATTTGTCCAACGAAATTTTGCAAGATGTGATGAAAGAGAAAACTGCCGTTGCATTATGGAAGAGGCTAGAACAAATATGTATGTCGAAAACTCTAACAAGCAAGTTACATATAAAGCAACATCTTTATGCTCATCGTTTGGAGGAAGGTGCGTCTGTACACGAACACTTAACAGTGTTTAAAGAAATTCTCTCAAACTTGGAGGCCATGGAGGTTCAGTATGATAAGGAAGATCTAGGGTTGATTCTACTTTGTTCGTTGCCTCGTCTTATTCAGCCCTTAGAGACACGATTTTATATAGCCGCGAGTCTCTCACAGTTGATGAGGTTTATGATTCTTTAACCTCGTATGATAAGATGAAGCATCTTGTGGTTAAACCCGACTCTCAGGGAGAGGGTCTCATTGTTCGTGGGAGACAAGATCGGAATGTTGATGATGATCGTGGTAGGACACAGGAACGGAATCCTCGTGGTAAATCTAAGGGTAGATCGAAGTCTTCAAATAGAGGTAAAACTTGCAACTTCTGCAAGAAGAAAGGGCACATTAAATCTGAGTGCTATAAGCTACAAAATAAGATTAAAAGGGAGGCTGCGAATCAAAAGGGAAAACAACCAGAAAATTCTGGTGAAGTTGACGTTGTAGAATACTACAGCGATGGTGAACTTCTAGTCGCTTCTGTCAATGATTCTAAAGTAAGCGAGGAGTGGATACTTGATTCAGGTTGCACCTTCCACATGAGTCCCATTCGGGATTGGTTTACAACTTACGAAACAGTATCTGAAGGTGTTGTTTTGATGGGAAATAATGCTTCATGTAAAATCGCAGGTGTTGGAACAATTAAAGTTAAGATGTTTGATGGAGTTGTTAGAACACTTAGTGATGTACGGCATGTTTCAGAATTGAAAAGAAATTTAATTTCGTTGAGTACTATTGATTCAAAAGGGTATAGATACACAACTGAAAGTGGGGTTTTAAAGATTTCCAAAGGGTCCCTTATTGTGATGAAAGGGCAGAGAAAGATTGCCAAGTTATATGTTTTACAGGGTTCTACTGTTACTGGTGATGCAGCTGTCTCTTCCTCTTCCTTGTCAGATGATGATATTACTAAACTTTGGCATATGCGCCTAGGGCATATAAGTGAGAATGGCATGGCAGAATTAAGCAAAAGAGGACTTCTTAATGGGCAAAGAATTTGCAAACTGAATTTCTGTGAGCACTGTGTTTTTGGGAAGCAAAAGAGAGTTCGATTCACTAGAGGAATCCATAACACGAAGGGAACGTTGGAGTATATTCATTCTGATCTGTAGGGGCCATCTAGAGTGCCTTCAAGAGGTGGGGCTAATTATATGCTAACCTTTATTGATAATTTTTCCAGAAAAGTTTAGGTGTTTTTCTTGAAGCAAAAAAGCGATGTGTTTTCCGCATTTAAGTCTTGGAAAATTATGATTGAAAAACAGAAGGGAAAACAGATAAAATACCTCCGCACAGACAATGGCTTAGAGTTTTGTTCTGATGAGTTTAATAGATTGTGCAAGTCAGAAGGGATCATGAGACACTTGACAGTTCGTCATACTCCACAGTAAAACGGCATTGCAGAACGAATGAACAGAACGATCATGGAGAAGGTTCGATGTATGTTGTCAAATGCCAACTTATCGAAGGCATTTTGGGCAGAAGCAGCCTCTACTGCATGTTTTTTGATCAACCGATCTCCATCCGTTGCCATTGAGAAAAAAACTCCACAAGAGGTATGGTCTAGTAATCCTGCTAATTATTCTGATTTAAAGATTTTTGGGTGTCCTGCGTATGCTCATGTTGATAATGGAAAATTGGAACCGAGATCTATTAAATGCATTTTTCTTGGTTATAAAGTTGGTGTAAAAGGGTATAAGTTATGGTGTCCTGAAAATAGAAAAGTTATGATTAGCAGAGATGTTGTTTTCGATGAAACTGCTATGCTACCTAACTTGCCTCTTAAAGACTCTTCCAATAAAGAAAATCAAAAGCAGGTGGAGCATCAGATTAAAACAGAGTCAACTCCTCAAGCCAGAACAAAAATTGAGAATAGAGTTGCTTCTTCACCACAATACTCTATCACCAAAAACAGAACTAGAAGAGAAATTAAACCTCCAAAGAAGTATGCCGAGGTTGATCTAGTTGCTTATGCTTTAAATGTGGCTGAAGATATAGATGCGAATCAAGAGCCATCTAATTATTCTGAGGCGGTTAGCTGTGAAGACTCAGAAAAGTGGATGTTTGCTATGCAAGAAGAGATGGAATCACTCCACAAAAACAAAACATGGGACCTTGTGAAACTTCCTAAAGGTAAAAAGGTTGTTCGTTGTAAATGGGTGTTTAAAAAGAAAGAAGGGACTCTAAGAGTTGAAGAACCTAGATATAAAGCAAGGCTTGTTACAAAGGGTTACAGTCAAATTCCAGGAGTGGACTTCACAGATGTGTTCTCTCCAGTTGTTAAGCATAGTTCGATTCGAGTTTTGCTTGGTATTGTGGCCATGCATGATTTGGAGCTTGAGCAGTTAGATGTAAAAATTGCATTTCTGCATGGAGAACTTGAGGAAGATATTTACATACAACAACCAGAGGGTTTTATAGTCTCAGAAAAAGAGGACTATGTTTGCTTGCTGAGAAAGTCCCTTTACTGTTTGAAACAGTCACCAAGACAGTGGTACAAGAGGTTTGATTCCTTTATGACTTCTCACGATTTCAAAAGAAGTAGTTTAGACAGTTGTGTTTACTTTAAGAAAAACAGTGATGGTTCTTTTGTGTATCTACTTCTTTATGTTGATGACATGTTGATAGCAGCAAAAGATAAAGGAGAGATAAGAAAGGTTAAAGCTCAACTAAGTGAAGAATTTGAGATAAAAGATTTAGGACCAGCAAAGAAGATACTTGGTATGGAAATTCTCAGAGATAGAAAAGCAAGTAAATTGTACCTAAGTCAGAAGGGGTACATTGAGAAAGTTCTTTGCAGGTTCAATATGTAGAGTGCTAAGCCTGTTAGTACTCCTTTAGCAGCCCATTTCAGACTTTCATCGGCCTTGTCTCCTCAATCAGATGATGAGATTGAGTACATGTCACATGTTCCATACTCTAGTGCAGTGGGATCTCTCATGTATGCTATGGTTTGTTCACATCCAGATTTATCATATGCAGTCAGTGTAGTTAGAAGATATATGGAAAATCCCGGTAAAGAACATTGGAAAGTAGTTCAGTGGATTTTAAGATACTTAAGAGGCACTACTGATGTTTTCTTACAGTTTGGAAGAACTAAAGATGGAGTTATAGGGTATGTTGATGCTGATTTTGCTGGAGACCTTGATAGAAGAAGATCTCTCACAGGTTACGTCTTTACAATCGGAGGTTGTGCAATTAGTTGGAAAGCCACTTTGCAAACTACAGTCACTTTGTCTACCACTGAAGCTGAGTACATGGCGATTACTGAGGCTTGTAAAGAAGCTATTTGGTTGAAGGAACTATTTAGTGAACTCAATGAAGACCTTCAAATCAGCACAGTATTTTGTGACAGTCAGAGTGTCATCTTTCTTACAAAAGATCAAATGTTTCATAAGAGAACAAAACACATTGATATTCAGTATCATTTTGTTCGTGATATTATTGCTCGTGGTGATATTGTTGTGAGCAAAATTAGTACTCATGAAAATCCTGCAGATATGATGACTAAGTCACTTCCTATAACCAAGTTTGAGCATTGCTTAGACTTGGTTGGTGTTCATTGTTGAAGTTAAACCCTTAAGGGATTTTATGGAAGAGGTGGAGAACTTGTTTATTGAAAGTTCGCGATGAAGAACTTGTTCATTGAGAATTTGTGTCAAGGTGGAGATTGTTAGAATTAAGTGACCCAAATTCTTATTTAAATAAAATACGATGGAAAATAAAATAAAAGTAAAATCCATATAGAACTAGACTTCTTTTATTTTATTTTAGAATAAGGTTTTTAAACCTTATTAAACTCCATCTATTTTATATTGATTAGGATAAGGTGTTTCAATCCTACTAGAATATGGCTTTGCAAGCCTATAAATAGACATAGTCTATTCTTCTTGTATTTGATTCAAATTTTTCGACACATCAAGTCATCAAGATCTAAGTTACCTACACACGAAAATAAGCAAAACGCATGTTGAACAGTAGAGCTCAATGGTGCTACATTATTTGGAAATAATAGAACACATATATAAGATTCAACAATAGATTAAATCATATCTATCTTTCTTGTCTCATGCATTTATTTATCATGTTTTCATACTTGTTTAACGTACCACATATCATTATCTTGAATTCAACTATTATACCATTTCAATTTCAAGTATCATGATGTATATCAATTACACACATTAAACTATCACATATTTGCCATACCATCTCAATCACATGTACTCTATGACATTTCATAATAACATATTGACTTTCTCATTTCTCACAATTGAATCCATTGATTTTTGTTATATCTATATTAGCCTTCAAGGTTTGTAATAATCAAATCACATGGTCTTTACCATGCTATCATCAATGCTACGATGTTCATATACAATTTCAAAAATCAACATTCAATATTCATCATCATTAACCAATTCACATGTTTTATAATCCATATTAACCAGACATAGACTCAAGACAGATACACGGATCAACCAATCACCACACCAATATAACTGGCACTCAGTGCATCATCGGCACGTTCAGAGTATATTATACTTCTTGCCTTATCAGTATAAACCGAAGTAATAAATATAAATGCGTCTAGCACCTCATTGGTACGTCCGAAATATAATGTGCACTCCATGCCTCATCAGTATAAACCGAAGTAAACACCATATACTAACCTTATAAGATGCCAACTATACCAAATTTAATCCAAGATTGTTAATAGGGTATTCAATGTTTCATAGCATTCGTATTTCACATATTTTAAGTCATCATATGGCAAATTCATATCATACACAATTTATTTTCATATCATTGAATATCAATACATCACATTATCATGCTTTCTAATTGTACATAACACATTCATGTTATATACATGTGTTTACATGAAGACATCATTTGCTTATCATCATATACATATATATATACTTTCATCTCATTTCCATAATTCAACCATAGCATAAATATACTCACCTATTGTGCTATGTATTGAGAACAAATCATGAAAATAAAAACCAGGATAGGTTACTCATCTACTACCTTCGCATTTCCTTTATCTTGAGAAGGTCTAATGTTGTTTTTATCTAAGTACGTTAAATTCGATAATAGAAATAATATTAGTTTCACACAATCACATGTACATACATTAATAAAACATAGTTTGCATTTTATTCATCTTAGTCCTTATATCCGAATTACTCATATCTTTTGATATTTAGTATCGAATCAAAATTCAATTTTATAATTATTCATTAGGGACCTTATACTTTTAATCAATAGCATAATTTCTTAATAGCTTTCAATTTATTCAATTTTTTCCCTAATATAAAGAATTAACTATATAGCTAAACATTTAAATCTACGCTAATTTCACTATTTTATGATACAATCTTAACAAAATTTAAGCTTAACAATTAGGTATCCATCATTTTCAAGCTTTGAACCTAACAACTCTTTATTGGCAACTTGGTATAAAGTTAACAAATTGAAAATCTATTACTTAGGCTAGTTAAACTGAGCTTAAATGATAAAGAAAAATATATTAAAATTTCATGAATTTAACTTAATTACCTTATAGAATCTTGGACCAAAGTGAAAGGAATAAAAAAACCTATTTTTTTTCGTTTTTTCCTTCAAGCCTTGGAAGACAAATCCAAGGGAAGATGATGACTTTCATCCCTTTCCCACCAACTTATCATATATATACTTAGGTTAATAGGTTTAATTAAACTTAATACACTTAACTTAACTTAATGATTATAATATATAATTATTTTTCTTTATTAAAGAATGAATGGATGAAATAATCACACTCCATTTATCTATGTTAAAAAAATGGTTATTGATAACCATTTGCCTTGGTTGAATTACTAATTTAGCTCTATGACATTTTTCTAAATTAAAATTTAATAACGATTGAACTTTTACAATTTAGTTCTTGCATTATAATTACTTGCTTTCTCGATTTAATTATTCGATAATTCAATAATATATTTTGGTACTAAATATGTAATTTCTTCTATTCATAATTTCACAGATTAACTTTATAGAATTTGATTCCGAAATTGCAGTTTTAGACACCAGCTAAAATTGGATCGTTACACCTTCAATACGGGGAATGATAGAGTATTACATGACAACTAGTGCCCTAGGCTGGCACGATCATCTTATCCTAAAATTGTTGATGAAGTGGCGTAATTGGACAAGGAAACCCCTCACCTACAAGTACCCCATAGAAAGGGTAGCAACATACTAGACTATCATTCTCCTCTTTGCATATTTCGACTCTCTGCTTAACTCAAGTGAACTGACTTGTTAACCATCATTACCATCTTCTCCTTATCTCTTCCTTTATTAGTGTCTTGCATCAAAAAGTCTTATTAAAAAGGGCGGGGGATTGTGAAATGATGGGTGGGACTTAATGTTCCCCCATGTATTTAAGGGTGCATGGGCCTCTGTCACATTTTTGCAATGAAAATGAGTAAAAGCACAATATATAAATGCAGGAAAGAGGCTACAAGAAAAGAAAAATGAAGGACCATGCATGGGAAAGCTAAAGAAGTACAAAAGCTTAAATTGCTTATAAAGGATTACACCGCCATAAGCTAAAGTATATTTTTGAGTTATAAGTTGTTTATAATTTTGTTTGCATATTGATGGATGAATTTTTGTTGAAGTAAATTTGTGATGATTTTATTGTTATGAACATGATACATTCTTGAAAATTTTGTGTTTTTGTAAAGTCTATTGTGTTTGGCTATTCTCCATGATAAGTATTTTTTTGGGTGAAAAACATAGAAATAAAATTACATCAATATAAATTGAATAAAAGCATCATTATTCTTATCTTGTTGAATAAGATCTAAAACTTCATTCGGGGCACTATCATAAACCTAAATACTTGAACTTTATGCTGGACTTAATTTCGCCAAACAATTACCAACTTTATTAAAATCTCTAGGACATATCTTATGCATCATTACCCTTCAAATCTCATAATTCTTTGAAATCTTCTGAGCACAATGATATTGGAGTTTGTCATCATTTGTAAAGCCCTAGCAACTTCCAGATCATCCGTTTGAATCGTGGCCCTTTTAATCCCTTTGCTAAGCATCACCGGCAAACCATCCAAGATTCCCTAAAGTCTTAATTTGAAGATTGAGCAACGTCTCAAACAATGATTAAACCTCAAAATCCAACTTCCATGTTGATATCGTAAAACACCCCTAGCAGAAACACTTCCTGCACCGCTAATAACTGCACCATCAGTTAACAAGTTAACCTATGTATTGGCCATAATTGGTTGAGGAGCATTCTTAGAGGGAAGTTGTTGATTGCCTCTATGGCTAAGATCGAACTATTGTGCCCAACTAATGGAAACCCTAACGGTTTCAAGAGCCGTCTAAGTAATGCCTTGAAAAATGAACACGTTCCTGTTTTTCCAAATGCGCAATACGATTAACCTGAAGAGACAAGACCAAGAAAGCCCTCGATCAAACACTTGTACATATGAACGGAGACTAGAAGTCAACTAATATTGTAAGAATCTGGAGAAGAAATGATTTTTCCTATCGATAGCAATGACCTGTAACCAAGCTTCCTTTGCAGCCGAGCAATCTCTAAGAGCATGGAGAGTATCTTTAATTTCACAACTGCAAACAGGACAAGAGCTATTATGACCAATTCCTCGCCTAGAATGCTCCAAATTAGTTAAGAGCCTTTGCTTAGAAGCTAGCCAAAGGAAAATTTTAACTCTCTGCAGCCTCTGATACTTTTAAAATACATCTTTCGCGTTTCAAGAATGCTTCTTAAGAGACCAAAATGCGCTACGTATCAAAAGAGATCCTAAAGCCATACATGTCCAAATAATTCTATCTAATCCTAAAAAGGGATGAAGAGGGGGAATACAAACAATCTCCTTGACCACTTCCTCAGATAACCAAATGCGAAACAACTCAAGATTTCAACTACCATTTGGCATAACCATATCACTAAAATTACAGATCAAATTGAGGTTCACATGAAAAGGAATTTGCAATATCAAAGGAATTTGATCTCTTGATGCTCTAACATTATATGGCTTGTTCATGTCATCTTTTGGCCAATGTGGGGTAAATTACTATTTAATTTTTTTTCCTTTTTCAAAATCCATTTTGTTTAAACTTTCACTACACCAAAACAGACCTTTAGCGGCACCTTTTGTGGCGTTTGGATTAAAAACGCCCTAAAAATCGAGAATTAGCGGCGCAAATCATAAAACGCCGCTGAAGATGTATCAATAGCGGCGATTCTAATAAAACACCGGTAAAAGTCAGACATACAGTGTCGTTTTTTGAATAAACGCCGTAAAAGAACATCTTTAGCGACGTTTACTACCAAGCGCCGCAAAAGCTCTTATCCAAAACGCAGCGCTTTGGTCTTGATGTATAGTAGCCTTAGTGGCGCTTATATTCAAACGCCGCTAAAGTATAGTATTAGCGGCGAGTACTGAAAAGCGCCGCAATATTTCTTAACCAAAACGCAGAGTTTGGTCTTGAGGTACATTAGGATTAGTGGCGCTTATTTAAAAACGCCGCTAACGCATAGTAGTAGCGGCGCTTATTGTAAAGCGTCGCAAAATATTAACCAAAACGCAGCGCTTTGGTCTTGATGTATACTACCAGTAGTGGCACTTATATTAAAACGCTACTAAAGAATAGTATTAGCAGCGAGTAGTGAAAAGCGCCGCAAGATTTCTTAACCAAAACGCAGAGTTTGGTCTTGCGGTATATTAGGATTAGTGGCGCTTATTGGAAAACGCCGCAAAATATTAACCAAAACGCAGCGCTTTGGTCTTGATGTATACTAGCAGTAGTGGCGCTTATATTAAAACGCTGCTAAAGAATAGTATTAGCGGCGAGTAGTGAAAAGCGCCGCAATATTTCTTAACCAAAACGCAGAGTTTGGTCTTGAGGTACATTACGATTAGTGGCGCTTATTTGAAAACGCCGCTAAAGCATAGTATTAGCGGCGCTTATTGTAAAGCGCCGCAAAACATTAACCAAAACGCAGCGCTTTGGTCTTGATGTATACTACCAGTTGTGGCGCTTATGGTAAAACGCCGGTAAAACATATTATTAGCGGCGCGTTGTGGGAAGCGCCGCTAGATTATTATATATGTAGTTTATTATATAATGTAGGTTATTATATAATGTAGGAAATAGGATATTATATAATGTTTATTATTTTTGAATTCTAGTTTAGGGTTTAGAGTTTAGGGTTTAGGGTTTACGATGTAGGTTTAGTGTTTTTGGTTTAGGGTTTGAGAGTTTAGTGATTAAGGTTCAGTGATTATTATAAGTTAAAAAGTTTAATATTGTATATAGTTTAGGGTTTTAGGTTTAATCATTATATAATGTTTATTATTTGTGAATATTAGAGTTTTGAGTTTAGGATTTATGATGTAGGTTTTGGTGTTTAGGGTTTAGAAGTTTATAGTTTACGGTTTGAGGTTTAGGCCGCTTTAGTCATGTTAAGAGGTTAATTAGTGTTTTAGGGCTTGATGCTTGTGGTTAACGGTTTGCATTTTATAATTTAAGGTTAAAATATATGTTTTGTACTACACACTAACATTAGCAACACGAATTCTTGAAAATATGGTTTAGGATTAATTATGGTTAATTTAGGGTTTAGGGTTTAATTTAAGTTTTTTATATTTTCTGAATCTAAAAAAGATATATATAAATTATCAATTTAAAAAATATAAATATATACCAAAATGGGTTAAATCCCAAAACCGTACATGAATAATGATTAAATGTTCAATTGTTTACATGAAGTTTAATTTGATACAGAGGTTTGTAAAATGTTAACACTTGTCCTACTTTTTTAAAAATGACACCGTTTGGACGGTTAATTTAGTGGCGCTTTTGTGTAAACGCCGCAACGTTAGTCGTTTAGTCACTGTTAATTGAGTGGCGCTTATGCCTAAACGCCACAAATTTGACTAACTGGCTGAGGAACGACATCGTTTGTAATTTTATTTTGTGGCGCTTTGTAATAAACGCTGCAAATGGGTTAATTTTGTCATAACTGTTTGGGAAACGTCATCGTTTTTGGGTTTGTTTAGTGGCGCTTATTTAGAAACGCCGCAAATTTGTTAGTTTAGTCATTGAAAACGTCGTCGTTTTTTAATGTTGTGAGTGGCGTTTTATGCCAAAACGCCAGAAATTTGACTGTCTGTTCCTGAAACGACTTCGTTTATGTGGACATTTTGTGGCGCTTATTTACAAACGCCGCTATCAGTGGGTTCATTTATCTACCGAAACGACGTCGTTTTCTTTCCAGCCCTTTTAACCAGGCAAAACCCGATTCTTCTTCATCAGTTTCCCCCAATTGTTTAGCCGAAATCCCTAGCTTCCTTAGTCCCTAATCTCCCCAAACCCGACCAGCTTCGCCGTGACCGTGACCGTCGCCTGCTTCATCACCATCGCCGTCTCATCTACTGCATCACCGTCACCGTCACCGTCTCTCTCTGCTCCCGCAACCACCGGTAAGTTATATTTTTAGTGTGGGAAAAAATTATAATTTTTTTTTTCTTTCTGCCTCGTCTGCTTGGTTGTAATACAAAACATTGATGTTGTCTTCTTTTGCGACCGTCCCCAAACAATGCAGAAGTAATTGGGTGTTGTTAGTTTGCAGCATCAGTAACCCTTTCAAACCGGTACATTACTATTTTCTGGTTTGCTATTCTTTCTATTTTCTTTATTTAGTACACTGCTCTTTTCTATTTTCTTAATTTACTTGAGAATCATTTAGCCAACTAATCCATTATCATATTAGTTTCTCCAAAATAGGGAAATCCTACAAATGCATTATCATCTCATATATTAGTTAATTCTATATTCAGATTTTGATGGTGAGGTATTTTGCCAAATTAGATTGCATTTGTAAAATATGAAGAGTTGGATATGTGTAGAATAATTTCCTTACTTTTATCAAGGTATTTTAGCTTCTTTTAGAATCTGATTTGTAATTGTGAAGGCAATGGTTCAGATGTTATTTTATTTCAAGTGGTTTTGGGGTTTTCTCTCTTTCAATTTCCATGATTGGAGATGAGGGGGGATTCCAACTATATTGTCTTTTATCAAGATAGTTAATTCTATTTTGGTATCATTCCTATTGATCGAAATATTTCCTATTGATAGTAAATTGAAATAATTGTAGATCTCGATCGGTATTAGTTCTACCATTGCGTACTGGCAATATTGATATAATAAGGAAATCAGACATGAATTTACCATTATATAAAGATGCTTCAATAATGTCTTTCAAAAGAAAAATAATAATAACAACAACAATAACAATTTGGTCTCGATAGAAAAAAGTAATGCAATAATAATTGAGCTCGGTCCTCACTCATTATCTTAAAAGAAATATTAATATTTAAAATAAACTTGAATGATTTGATATTATTCTCAATAATAATTTAAATTATTTTTTATTATATATTTTAAAAATTGGTTGGTAGGGTTAAGTTTGGACAAAAAAATCTTGTCGACATAATACATTTAACTTACATTACTTACATAATACATAATAACTTACAACTTACATAATACATTTAACTTACAACTTACATAATACATTTGACTGACATAATACATTTAACTTACAACTTACACAATACATAATAACTTACAACTTACATAATACATAATAACTTACAACTTACACAATACATAATAACTTACAACTTACATAATACATAATAACTTACAACTTACATAATACATTTAACTTGCAACTTACACAATACATAATAACTTACAACTTACATAATACATAATAACTTACAACTTACATAATACATTTAACTTACAACTTACACAATACATTTAACTTACAACTTACATAATACATAATAACTTACAACTTACATTTAACTTACATAATACATTTAACTTACATAACTTACATAACTTACCATTGCAATTTCTGGTGAAAATCAGACTTCAAGATCTAAGAAATGGACCGGTCTTGGATGAATTTGTTAAGGGTAAGCGACGGTTATCGAAATGGAGTACAGACTTTTCTAAATTTTGCATTTCAATATGCAAGCCAAGAGAACATGATTCTTTGCCCGTGTAAGAAGTGTGTCAACATAAACTGGCATTATCGTGAAGTTGTATACGAGCATCTAATTGTTGATGGGTTTGTTCGGGGTTATAAACAATGGTTATTTCATGGAGAATGCCCGCCTAGTACTTCCTCTTCAAGTATGGATGTAACTTATCCTGATACTGCTTACCATCAGTCTGGTAGAGGGGATGACATGGAAGGTATGTTGCGGGATGCATTTAATATGCACAATCATGGTGTCGAATCATTCCCAGCGGACTTTATGGCCTCTGATGATTGTAATATTGGTGGAAATACTTTTACCGAACCGGGAAGTAGTGTACGTCATGAAGAGCCGAATGGAGAAGCGGCGAAGTTCTACGCGCTACTTAATGACATGAACGAAGAACTGTATGAGGGATCAAAATTTTCAAAGATGTCCTTCTGTGTTCGTCTTTTTCAATTAAAGTGTTTGGGAGGGTGGACGGGAAACTCGTTGACAATGCTGTTAGAGTTTTTGAGAGAAATGTTCCCGTTTGCAAAAATCCCTCGGTCCTGCAAAGATATGAAGAAGATGATAAAAGATTTAGGCCTTGGGTATAACAAAATCCATAGTTGCCCAAATGACTGCATGTTGTATTGGGGCGATCGGAGAAACCAACAGTGCTGTCATGTATGCGGCCACTCTCGTTGGACAAGTAGAAACACAGAAGATGGGAACGACGATGAAAATGATGCACAGTCACGGAAGAAGCCAGCCAAGATTTTACGGTATTTTCCGTTGATACCAAGGCTTCAAAGGCTTTTTTTATCGTCGAAGACAGCGGAGTCAATGACATGGCACCATGATGGACGAACCGTTGATGGATTACTAAGGCATCCGGCAGATTCTTTAGCTTGGAAATCATTTGACAATAAATTTACAAGCTTCGCAAGCGATCCTAGGAGTGTGAGGCTTGGGCTAGCATCTGATGGATTTAATCCTTTCAAGATCATGAGCACTGCCTACAGTACTTGGCCAGTAGTGCTTGTTCCTTACAATCTGCCTCCATGGATTTGCATGAAGCAATCTTCCCTAATCTTATCTATGATTATCCCTGGAGAGAAAGGGCCCGGGAATGATATCGACATTTATTTGCAGCCACTTATTGAAGAGTTAAAACAATTGTGGGTTGGTGTTGAGACATACGATGTGCTGAGAAAGGAGAACTTTAATTTACGTGCAGCTTTAATGTGGACCATTAATGACTTTCCCGCTTATGCCAATTTATCCGGTTGGAGTACCAAGGGTCGTTATGCGTGTCCTTGTTGTGCTGCACAAACATGTTCGCAATGGTTATACAATGGGAAGAAGTTCTCTTACATGGGGCATCGTCGGTGGTTACCGGAAAATCATAGATTTAGATTTCAGAGTTCTGTATTTGACGGTACTGAAGAGTTCAGAGAAGCTCCTTCACAGACCAGTGGCTCTGAAATCTTGTTCATGTTGGAAGATATGAATTTTATTTATGGGAAGATGAACCAACCGCCAAACACGCAAAGAAATAGAAGATCCAATGATGAAGCTGATGATGACTCTGATGAAGAGGACGATCCTAATGAGGCGGAGTTGTGGAAAAAAAGAAGTATTTTTTTTCAGTTACCTTATTGGGAGCATCACCTTCTACGACACAATCTTGATGTTATGCACATTGAGAAAAATGTCTGCGAGAACATTGTGGGTACAGTTTTGAATGTCGACGGAAAATCAAAAGACAATCTTCAGAGTCGACTTGATTTAGTCCAAATGGGAATCCGACCTGATCTTCATCCCAATCCACTTCCGAATGGGAAATATCGGTTGCCGCCTTCTATTTTTTCAATGTCAAAGACGGAAAAAGAATTGTTCTGCACGGTGTTGAAGGATATAAAGGTTCCAGATGCGTATGCATCAAATATATCTCGATGTGTTAGTGTTAAAGATAGAAGATTATATTCGCTAAAATCACATGACTATCACATCTTGATGCAAGATTTACTGCCAGTGGCTCTACGATGTTGTATGTCCAAGAAGGTGACGTCTTGTATAATTGAACTATCCAACATAATGAAAGCCATTTGTGGCAAAGTTTTGGACGTTCAAGAACTTCAGAAGGTACAGGATCGAACCGCTTTAATTTTATGCAACATGGAGAAAATCTTCCCACCTTCCTTCTTCACCATTATGGTTCACTTGATAATCCATCTCCCGCACGAAGTAATTCTTGGCGGACCCGTTTTCTATCGATGGATGTATCCCATAGAAAGGTGTTAATTAAAAGTTTTAAAGTTTTCCTTCATTCACCTTTATGCCTTTAGTTTCAATAATTAAGAAATGTTGTATATTATGTTTAGGTTTCTATCCAAATTAAAGTCTTACTGCCGCAACAAGCGATATCCAGAAGGATCGATTGCTGAAGGCTACTTGGCAGAAGAATGTATGACCTTCTGCTCAAGATATTTGGAAGATGTTGAAATAAGGTTAAACAGACCAAATAGGAATGCTGGACTCACGGACCATAACTTAGCCGATACTTATTTGTTCCAAAGTTTTGGAGAACCAATCGGAAAAGTTGAAATTACAGAATTAGATCATTTATCGTGGGTACAAGCACATCGATATGTTCTGTTTCACCATGATTTATTGGAACCTTTACGGAAGTAAGTTCTACAAATTTGATAAATATTTATCAAACTAATAATTGTTTATCTTCTAACAAAGATCACATTTTTTTAACACAGTGAGTACAAACAAATATTGAGATCTCGTTTGCGCTCCCGAAGAACACAACATCGAGATATCAATAAGTTGTTTACAGAATCATTTTATGAATGGTTAAGCCAAACGGTATGCAGTTCGAGCTTCCGCTTACAAATAATAATGTTTTCTCATAACAAATGAATTACTCAGTTTACTTTCCATTCAATAGGTTTGGAGCGGGAAGAACGTAAACGACGATGTTAAATGGCTCTCCCAAGGTCCAAATCGAGTGGTTAAAAGATATAGTGCGTTCCTCATCAACGGATTCAGATTTCATACAAAATATCGCGAGAGGTTGAGGAGAACGCAAAATTGTGGAATTGTTGTCAATTCTGCAATTACGAGTTATGCTAGTGCTAGGGACAATAATCCTGTCGAGGGAAATGTGGAATATTTCGGACAACTTACTGACATAATTGAGTTGGATTACTACGGCAAATGGAAAGTTGTCTTATTTCGTGGTGATTGGGCCGATGTTAATACAGCTCGTGGAATTAAGCAAGATCAATTTGGTTTTACAATGGTGAACTTTGACCGATTGATTCACACAGGACAACAACTGATAGATGAGCCGTATGTATTCTCATCTCAAGTCAAACAAGTTTTTTACTCAAAAGATCCAACTGATGAGGGTTGGTACGTTGTACTCCGTAACATCCCTAGAGACTTGTTTGATATGGGCAGTGGAAGTAGAGATAACATCGAAGATAGATCAGTAACTTTACCCTTTCCAGAACTAAACTTAAACGATAATATCCCTAGTACTAGTGCACAATTTGGATGGGTTCGTCAGGATACCGATGAAGATATTTACGAATAATGATGTAGTAAGATTTTACGATTGTTTAATTATATATAATATCATAATTTAAATCTTCGTCTTATTATATGTTTCAACTGTTTTATATGTGCTGTTATTGTTGTAATTAGCTATTAAGTTATTAACTATTTTATGTGTATTGTAGATAAAATGCCTAGAAGAAAAATTCTAAGGGGAAGCATTGTTCAAAATAATCCAAACTCGACAGAAACTAATAGTACTGAACAACAGACAGCAGTTGGATCTTCAAATGTTCCGATTACAGCTGAGGATCCTACAGAAGTTCAAAGTAATTTTTCATTTAATTTACATGCGTGTTTCTGTTATAGTTGATTTATTTTTCAAATTCTTATATTATAATATACCATTTGTAGCTGAAAATGGTGGGACGCGCAGAGGTCGAGGACGTACGCTACTTAGAGAGTTGTACGAGTTAGATTCAGTCGAGCGTGTCAAAGTTGGACGAAACAGTTTTGGTCAGCCTGTTGGATCAGAAGCTCGACTTTTAGCTGGATACATGGGCATTTTAGCACGAAATCCGAATATGTTACCTATAAACTACGAGTCATGGCATCAAATGCCCGATAGCAACAAAAACCAAGCCCTCGATAATATTAAGGTAACAAAATGTTAATGTCATCTATAATGCTTGGGAAATAGTTTCATTTATATTTACTTTATTAACTTGTGTTTTTTGTTTTTTGCAGGCGAGGTTTGCTTTAGAGGTCTCGGATGCTTATGTAAAGAAGGCATTGGGAAAAAGATGGAGAGACAACAAAAGTACTTTGAAGAAAAATTATTATAAGACAAAAACAACCCTCGATGAGAAATTGCAAAATGTCCCGCCGGGTATGTTGAGGTACCAATGGGAAGATGCGGTTAGATTTTGGCATTCGAATAAAGGCGAGGTCTGACGTCCTTCTAAACTATTGTAATTATTTTGGTTTATAGTATTTTCTATTTACGTACTAAAAAATTTCATAACGTAGGATCGTGAACAAGTTGGAATAAGCAGCAGGCAGAAACAAAAATTCACCCACACAGCCGGGTCGAGAAGTTTCGCATGTGTAGCTGAGGCGGAGGTATTTTTAAATTTTTTAATATTGTCGAATATGTATAACTTTCTATTAAATAATATTTATACTACTATATTGTAGGAACGGTCGTCCGGTCAAAAAGTTGGACGCCTTCAACTTTTTGAAATTACACATAGGAAGAAAGATGGATCTCCCATGACTCCTGAAGCTGCTGAAATAATGGTACGTTTACTTAATACGATTTGACTTATTTTAGTTATTTATAGTGTTTATTTTCTAATGGTTTAATTCATTGCAGTTAATGCGACTATTGTTATGTTGCATATGTTTTTCAATATATAATATTGTGTTCCTAACTATGTGATATATTTATTAGGAAAAACTAAATGATAAAAAGGCGGAGTACGAAGCAATTGCTTCTAGTGATAGTTCGGTTCATCTTGAAGATATTGATAATCGGATTATTACTGAAGTTTTGGGTCCTGAAAGGTATGGTCGGGTTCGATTTCAAGGATCTTTTGTTAGCCCAACCCAATATTTTGGATCCAGCTCCCACCAATACATGGCTTCGGGGAGTCAGGCTCAAGCTGAAGTTCAGAGGTTAAAAGACCAAATGGCTCAGATGCAAGCGACTACAATTGAGGTTCAAAGGAAATATGAAGAACTCCAGCTACAACTTAAAGCAGAGGCGGAAGCGAGGGAAGCAGCGACTGCAGCGAGGGAAGCGGAGGCTGCAGCAAGAGAAGCAGAGCAGAGCAAAAAGTACGACGAACTTCAGCAGCAGCTTCAGATTATGATGAAGATGTTTAAGTCGCAACTTCCACCTTCATAGTGTATGACATAAATATTTTTATCATTTTAACATTTAACATTTAACATTTTTTGCAAAAACAATATGAATTCACTTTTATTTATTGATATTAATATTATTTTATTCCCTTATGTTGAAATATTATATAAATTTATTGCTATTGGTTGCTTTTGAAATGTTGCTTTTGAAATTTTGCTACAGGAGGGCAGAAAAAATGAAAAATTTAATAATAAAAAATCCCAAAAATAGTGGCGTTTTTGTATAAAAGCGCCACTAAAGAACATGTTCTTTTGCGGCGTTTGTAAAAAATGCCACTAAAGAACATGTTCTTTAGCGGCGATTAGAAAAAAAACGCCGCTAAAGAACATGATCTTTAGCGGCGTTTTCCATTAAGCGCCGCTAAAGAACATGTTCTTTAGCGGCGTTTTTTCCTAAGCGCCGCTAAAGAACATGGTCTTTAGTGGCATTTTTTTACAAACGCCGCTAAAGAACATGTTCTTTAGCGGCGTTTTTTTCTAAGCGCCGCTAAAGATCATGTTCTTTAGCGGCGTTTTTTCTAAGCGCCGCTAAAGAACATGATCTTTAGCGGCGTTTTTTTCTAAGCGCCGCTAAAGAACATGGTCTTTAACGGCGTTTTTGTTTGTAAACGCTGCAAACATTTGCGACGTTTTCATTAGCGGCATTTTTTCCGGCGCTTGAAGAAGCGCCGCAAATATCTTTAGTGGCGTTAAAAAGCGCCGCTAAAGGCCTAAAAAAACGCCGCTAAAAACCTATTTTGGTGTAGTGTTTGTTTAAATCTCACATGTATGATTCGTACTAAAATTAATTTTATTTATTTAAATGATATTTTTAAATTAAGAATATTAAAATAAATAATTTTTCTAACATTTTAACAAATTTAAATGTGATATATTTTTATTTTTTATTAGATTTATAATTAAATTAACATAATGTAAATATTGAGGGTTAAACTTGTTATTAAGTTAAATTTAGAACTTCCATGTCTTATCTCCATCACAAAGTTAATAAAATTAGATATTAAAAAAAAAAAGACAAATGTGAATAGTTAAGTGATTATTTTAAAAAATTTATTATTGGATGATAAAAAGAAAAAATAAAGCATAACTTTGGTGACTTACAATATAATTTACTCTTAAAAATTAATAGACCTATGGATGGTGTACAATTAAAAAAAAAAGGGTTAATCAAATATGATGGGTTTCCACCATTCTAATAGCGTTTCTATAGGAACCAATTTTGTTCCAATACCACCTATAATGGCAAGAATGCTCCATTTTGATAAGAGATCGGGACACTCACCCCTAAATTACGTTCTGTTTTAAATTTCATTAGGCATTCATCGTTGCATCATGTTTGAGTCAATTTTGCCCATTTCGTCAGAATTTGAGGTACCGAACGATACCCAAGCAGAGATTGATTTCAATGCATTCTTAAGGGAAGAAAAACGAAACTGCAGATTGCATAAGCCATGGGAGATAAGACGATGGCGTAAAGAAAATATAGGCAAACCCTAGAAAAAAAAAGAGTATCCCTAGACAATTGGGCCGGCCATAAAGAATAAGTCCCAAAATCTTTTTTGATGGTTTAATCTAAATTCTACCTCAAAATAAATTTTCAATCATTATTTTATAATTTTTTTACTTAAGTGTGCAAAAAATTCTTAAATTTTTTCTTTTAAAATTAAACTTATGTTTTTTTTTCACTCATTTGGGTACTTGAACTTTCAAAATGCATAAAAAGAAGACTTTTAAACTTTTTTGAAAAAGCAATTAAACCCCTACTTTTATTAAAAATTAGAAAAAAATTGTAAAACTATAAAATTTTATAAAAAACATAAAGATTTATAAAATATATAGAAATATAAAAAATTTATAAAATTTTATAAAGTCGTAATAAAATTATACAAAATATAAAGAAATATAAATTTTGTAAAAAAGTTCTAAAAATTTTTGTACCAAAAGAAACATTTTATAATTTTTCTATAACATTTATTGATTTTTCATTTTTTTTATCGTTTTAGCCACATATCACGTTGTGTTGCAACACGTGATGACTTTAACTGAAAAAATTAGATATCGTTAATTTTTTTATGATTTTTACAATTTTTTACTTTTTACGATTTTTATAAAAAATTCTAATTTTAATAAATTTTAATTTTTTATTTTTATTATAATTTAATAATTTTTATAAAATTTATTATTTATTATATTTTTTTCTAATTTTTAATAAGATCAGGGGCTTAATTGCTTTTTTTGAAAAATTTTGAGGGTTTTTTTGATGCATTTTGAAAGTTCAAATACTCAATTGAGTGAAAACAAAAGTAGGGGTTTAATTGCTTTTTTTTAAGAAGTTTGAGGGATTTTTTTTTATGTATTTTGAAAGTTCAAGTGCTCAATTGAGTATAAAAAAAAAGGAGGGGCTTAATTGCTTTTTTTTTTGAAAAATTTGAGGGCTTTTTACACCTTTAAACCTAATTTATTTTAAGTTTAATGAATAAAATATAAATTTATTAATAATTTAGTATATTTAAGCATAATTTATCTAATAATTAAAAAAGATTATAATTTAAGGGATAATATATTTTTTGACCTTTAAACTTTTTTTTATCTAATTTTATCTCTAGACTTGAAAATCGTTATTCTTTTTAAACCTATTTTATTAATGACCGTAACAAATAAGAGGATAATGTAACTTTTGATCTCTAAACTTGGTAAGCAGGTTCACTTTGGCCCCTGAACTTGGCGACTAATTTCACTTTGGTAGTTGCAACTTTTTTTAGTTCATTTCGATACTTGAACTTGACAACTAGACCCATTTTAATTCGTGAACTTGAAATATCTAAAAGTTTGATGATGTGACACTCAAAGTTTGAAAAATAAAATTTTTAAGATAAAGATGAGGCACAATCTCAGAGTATTATATTCAGTGTTTTAATAACTACAACGATGGTTGAACAAGTTAGACCCCCAGTTCTTGGTTGAACCGTTTGGTCGATTTGACCGTCGAACCAACAATAATTAATTAGTTAATTAAAAATTCATAAAAATCTACAAAGTCAAGTAAAACTATTTTTTTGGTCCAACAATTGAACTAGTTGAATCAAGAACTGGTGGTCTAACATGTTTAACCATCGGTTCGATTATTAAAACATTGAATATGACACTCTGAGATTGTATCACATCATCATCTATTTTTTTTTTATTCTTTAAGTGATGACGTGGCACAATCTTAGAGTGCTACATCATCAAACTTTTAGATTTTTCAAGTTCAAGGATCAAAATGGATCTAATTGTCAAATTCAAGTGCCAAAGTGAACAAAAAAAAGTATAGGTACCAAAGTGAACCTAGTTGTAAAGTTTAAGGGAAAATGTGGACCTACTTTCCAAATTTGAGGGCCAAAAGTTACATAATCCCCATTTTTTTTCACAGTCATTAACATAATGGGCTTAAATGAATAACAACTTTCAAGTTTAGGGGTCAAAGTGGATAAAAAAAAGTTTAGGGGCCAATATGGACCTACTTGCCAAGTTCAGGGGCCAAAAGTTACATTATCCCATAAACTAATAACCATTCTACCCTTGCTTAAAGTCTAATTCTAAAACCCGCGTCGTCCAAAACCCCTGCCGGAATCCGAATTTGTAAAACCTCAGCGGGTCACTGCAGCTGCTTCATGGCTGCCACTGTATCACTTGACGAAGATTAAACCAAAATATCCTCTCAAAACTTACCAAATCCAAGGTATATTACCTAAACTTAAGCCCTCTTTTTTTTTGTTTTCTTCTTCAAGCTGTAAAAGTTCCTCCTTTTTCTGCTCTCTCTACCTATTTATTTTTAGCAAAGATTCATATTTTTTTGTCAAATTAATAATGACCCATTTTCGAAACCTTAGAAAACCAGCAATTCTCAAATGGGCATCTTCTTGTTTCTTTGAAAACCAACTCAACCCCCCAGTTTTTGTAATGGGTTCGTTTCACTTATCACAAAGGCAAAACCCTAGGTTTTATAGGTCAAAAGGATCAGCTGTAGCAGTGAAGCGTGAGGTTTTAGAGGCTCCCAAAATCCCTCAGGCCACTTTGAAAGAGGCTCAAGCTGCTTTGTTGGAATATTTGCATTGGACTAGGAGTATTCCGTTTATGGATGCGGAGAACATGAGCAAAAACTCACCTCATTTTTTACGAAACCTTTTGAAAAAGGTTAACATTGTTAAGGATGTTAGAAGCTCTATGGCGCGGTTTTTACGTTATCGTCCCATTAATGAATTCGAACCTTTCTTTGAGAGTTTGGGATTTAAGCCTTGGGAGTATACTCCTTTACTTCCTCGGAATTTGATGTTTTTGAGTGATGATTCATTGTTTTTTGAGAATTATAGGGTCTTGTGTCAATTCGGGATTGAACGAAATAAGATTGGTCGGATATATAAGAAAGCAATTCAAGTGTTCCAACTTGAATCTGGTGCTTTGCCATTAAAGCTTCAAGCTTATCAAGAACTGGTGCTTAGCCACTCTTTTATGGTTAAGATTATTGTTTGTAGCCCTTGTGTTTTGATTGGTGATATAGATATGAAATTCATTAAGGTATTAGAGATTTTGAGGAGTATGGGATTTGATAATGCTTGGGTTCAGGAGCATTTGTCAGATCAAGATTCATATAATTGGGGTTTGATACTTCGTGTTCTGAGCATCTTTAGTGAGATGTTCTGCGGTAATGAGTTAGTTAGGTTAATCAGCCAGCATCCAGGGCTTTTGTTTGAGGGTTCTGGGTATGCTACTTTTTCACTAGTCGGGTTCCTGTTGAAATTTGGACTTCCAATAGATCAGATATCTTCTATGTTCCTACAGTTTCCAAAAATCCAAGTTCAGCAATTCGTTTCAAATCTTATTAAATGTTTTGTGTTCTTTCACGAGATTGAGATGGAGGTGGATTGGATTGCGAAACTTGTTTGTTCATACACTGTATTACTTGATTCATGCAGGTTGAAGAAAACTAACAGTTTACTTAGTAACTTGAATGTTGGAAAAAAGAGGCTTTGTAAATACATCCAAGAGAATCCCCAAGAATTGAGTAAATGGGTTATTGGATTAAGAATTGTGCCATTACCAGACTCAGGAGAGAATATAGAGTCAAAAAGGTTGAAGATGAAGTTCCTTTTAGACTTGGGATATGGAGAAAACCCAAACATGATGAACAAAGCATTCAAGGTGTTTCGAGGCAGAGGAGGGGAGCTCCAAGAGAGATTTGATTCAATCGTAAATGCCGGTTTGGATAAGGCAGACGTGTCTGAAATGGTCACCGTATCCCCTCAAATCCTAAATCAATCAAAAACTGTTATCCAATCTAAGATTGATATTCTAGTAAACGAATTGGGTTACCCCTTATCGTCTTTAGTATCATTCCCCTCTTCTCTTTCCTATACAACACAAAGGGTCAGGCTTAGAATGGCAATGTATAATTGGCTCAAAGATCATAAAAAAGCAGAGCCTGACTTGGCCTTGAGCACCATTGTTGCATGTTCAGACAAAATATTCCTGAATCAATATGTGAATCATCATCCTAGTGGCCCTCGAGTTTGGCAGGATCTAAAAGCAAAGCTTAGCATGGATAAATGATACATTATTTACCTATTTTATTGCACCATTATGAGTTATCTCTTGCAATTTTCCACTGATACTTTATGCTGTTTAACATCACCTATCCTGCATTCATACATAGTAAAGAGGAACCAATTTTCTTCAACTACCAGATTAGCCTGTATGGACAGAGTTTATTTACGTCAGGTAATAAAGTTTTAGATTCTGGTTCCTACTTTATGCTTTCTTTTCCTTTTTTTAGGGTTCAGCATTTAGACATCCATCCATATGCATTACTTATTATAACCATTGACTTCAAAGTGAGTCCATCATGATCCTAATAACTTGTTACCAGCTGTAACTATTTATTTCAGTCTCTAAGATGAAAATTTGTCAACTTTGTGTTCTGGTGGTAAAAGTACTATAGAGGTTTCTATACTAGAAGTCAGATTGCATGACTATGTACCACATGGTGTGCTACATGTGCCTTATGCTGATATACAAGAATCAGTTTGTTCTTTGATCTAATGTACGTGTACCATAGTATTTTTATCTTTCTGGTTCTACATATTTGTATGAGAGTTCTTTGTTTGTCAATTGTTTGTTGGGACTTGGGAGTGGCATAATATGTAATTGACAATAACTTGTCAAAAGGACTTAACTCTTTGTTTTCGCTTTTTCACAACAACACATGACTAAATCAACTACTTCTATATAATCATACTTGGAATTTGATTAAATTTTCAAGGTAAATTCATTGAACAATCAATTAAGCCTCAACTATCTATTTTTATGTCCTAATAGAAAAGTTACTTGCGTGACTTGAATTCAGACCACATCTGAGACGGTGAATATCCTAGTTAACACATGGGTTTTTTTGTTTTTTGCCTTTAATTACTAAGTGCTTTGTTTTGGTATTTGAAACTATTTTATTAACACCCCAAGTGCCTGCATAAGGAACATTGTCCATTGTTGGAACTTGAAAACGTACAATCTCTAAACCCAAGTCTTTTTTTTTTCCATCCTCCAATAATAAAAGTTATTACTAAATAAATTAAAAGAAAAAGGGAAAAGAAAAACCCTTCTTTTATAAAAAAAAAAAAACCTTCTTTTATCTTTTGTAATGGTGTGAAAAACACCATTCAACTACAAAGACAGATCCATTTCATCAGATACAGACATTTATCGTTTATATATTTAGA
This sequence comes from Gossypium hirsutum, assembly GCF_007990345.1. Lineage (NCBI taxonomy): Eukaryota > Viridiplantae > Streptophyta > Magnoliopsida > Malvales > Malvaceae > Gossypium > Gossypium hirsutum. The sequence goes on along the minus strand of NC_053424.1, from coordinate 113,630,540 downwards.
TATAATATAATTCCATGTGTAATTTTCTATTTCCTTTTGGGATATTCCAATATTATTACTCAATGACGATTATACCCTCGTGTCAATAGATACTTAATAAAATTATCCGTTTCAGTTTTAGCTTTGAAATTCCCCTTCAAGCCTTCAGCCAACCATGAAAAGAAACAAATAAAAAATGTAAAATGCTTGGGTAAAAATATCATAGAAGCTCTTGTATTAAGAGTTAGATTACATTTTACTCTTTCTACTAAAAAAATGGGTAAATTTATCCTTGTATATTAGATCTAAAAGTAAATTGATTTTTCTATTTAAAAATTCATCAATTTCTATTGTTAAAAATTGGTCCCTATACATCGGCATATGGCATGCCACGTGTCACATTGTTTGGTTATTCTGTGAATCATGCTAGTTTTGTAGTAGAATTAGAGCAAACTATGGGATGGGTCGGGCTAGTGCAAAAAATCAATTCCATTTTTTAAGCTTGGGCTTGACCTAAAAAATGGGTCTAAAATTTTACCAAGTCCAACCTAGATTAAAAATACAAAACTCGAGCTCGGCCCGGCTTGGCTCAGCCCAATTTTCCCATATTAATTTTTTTATATTTTTATATAAAAATGAATTTAAAAAAATATAATACTTCAAATAGACTAAAAATATTAAAACAAATGTTTTCCAACAAATTGAAAGTACATATAAAAAAATTATAATTAAATAATACTAACATAGTTACAACTTAATAAGCAAATACCTCTAAAATAGGAACAAAATTAACAATAAAACAAGAATGATATAATATTTAAGCAGTAACAACAAAATAGTAGTAATATAATATTGAAATAGCAGCAAAACAAACAACATAATAATAGTAAACAACAACAAACAACTGAATTTTTTTATGTTGAATTTGGGCTGTGCCAAGCCCATGCCAAAAAAAATTGTTCGAGACTTGGCCCATTTTTTAAATTAGCCTAATTTTTTATCTAAATTTATTTTTCGAGTTTATATTTTTGCCCAAATTCTCTCACTTTTCAAGTGAACTTTTGAGTTGAGATAGGTGGCCTGACCCATGATTAGGTCTAAGTAGAATTGGATGAAATTTTTAATAAAAAAAGATCAGTTCATTCTTTAATCTCATGTATAGGAGTTAATTTATCTATTTTTAGTAAAATTAAATATGACATCTACAAGAAGGACCTTCATGGTAATTTTACCCAAAATAAACCCTTACTCTTCTGATATAATGGCCATTATCACCCTACACGTGTCAGTGAAAAACCCACAGTCAATGTTGAGAGAGATGATGATGATGATCTAAAGTGTAGACAAATTGTTCTTTGACAGTGAGGACTGAAGCAATGTCTGTTAAGTTAAACCTTTTTTCTACTTTAGTTTTTTACCCTACAAAATATTTTTTCTAACTCTAGAACTAGAACTAGAACTAGAAAACAACCCTTCTAAGGCACACCCAAGAAATATACAATACATATCATTTTAACACTTTTTTGTCTTCATCTATTACCCTTCTTCCTTCTCTACATTTTCTCTTTCTCAACTCCATGGATTAGAGCTCTGCTAAAAACCCATTGTGCCTTTGCTCATCTCTCCTTTTAACTGATCTGGGTTTTCTTTATTTCTCATTCAGATCATAGTTTTCCAAGAAAAAAAAAACTTCTCTCTTTCTTTCTTTCTTTGCTTCACTCAACCTTTGAAAGAAATAAAAAATCCAGCTTTTCTTTTTTCTGTTATAGTAACTTCTTGGATTGGTAAACGAGATTCTGAAAAATGGGATTTTGTTTCAAAGATGCAGAATATTGATGTATGTTTTAAGATCAGCTTCATTTTTCTTGCTTCTTTCCTTATTCATAGAGAAAAAGCTGTGTATGTAAATGTTTCTTTTATGTCGTATTGATTTATCATTTATGAGGAGTTAATGCTGTGTTTGGTGGTGAAATTATAGGAGTCATAGATGCTTTTATCTTTTAGTAATTCAGAAAATGATAAAAACTTTTGCTTTACTTAAACCTTAGATTGATCTACTGAAGATGTTATGAGTTCATATTGCAAAGTGAATAACATTGAGTTATGGATTTGGTATTGATTTGGGGGTTTCTCAATTCTTTGTTGGTTACTCAAACTTGAAGATTTGTATGGCTTTGGGGTTGTTTAGATTTTCAGGTTAAATTCAGTTTGGGATAAGGTTGATTTGTCTTGAATCTTTTTTATTTGATTTATTATAGTTCTATTCAATGATTTATGTGTTTATGAACTCTTTTATCTTTGATTTATTCCTAGAAAATGTAGGGAAAAAACAGGAATCAAAACCTGCAGTTGGATGAACCAAATAGGAGTTTCTGTTTTGATTTAGGTGGGTTTTTACAAAGTTTCTTAGGAGAGTGAACATTATACATACATACATATTATATATATACAGACACATAAATAAGCAATTTCTTTTGTTGTGATGATGGAATGACAGCATGAGTGTTTCACTTATTTAGTATTGCCTGTATGTATATAAACTGATGACCTGCTATATGTATTTTGCTTAATCTTTAATTGGTTAATCTTTTCTTACTTAATGTGGATTATTTTGGCCTGAATCCATCGTTTCATCTTTGCAGAAACCTTCTTTAGTTGTTTGAAATTGTTGTTTTACGATGAGAAGAGGAAGAGGAAAAGCAAAGAAGCAGAATGTTGTTTCATCTCTGGAAGATCCGGGTAGTGGTGAAGATGAAAAAATACCGGCATATAAGAGAAGAGGAAGGCCACAAAAGCAGATGAAGGATGATATCGATGAAGATGAAGCGGAGAAGGTTGAAGAAGATGGTGAAGATATAAAAGTTTCAGTTCTTACCAAAGAGATGAAAAACCAGGCTGTCCCGGAGAACGGACGGAAGAGGAAAAGATCAATGCAAGCAAAAGAAAACATAGATTCAATCAAGAAAGGAAATGGCATTACGACAAAGTCAAGCACCGATGATGCAACTAAATCGGTTGGGTACCGACAAAACGGTAGCAGACGCAAAAACAAGCCTCGACGGGCTGCTGAGGCTGTTGTCGAGTGCAAGTAATGCTTGTGAGATCATGTATGGATTGAGATGTTTCTTGTTGTTACATGGTATTTGTTTTTTGGGGTTCCAAGGATTCCATTTTGATAAGTTTGCAGTACATGCTTGTAATATTCCATGGTGTCATCACAAATTTTAAAAAGAAAACTAGTGATTTTTTTTTTCTCTGAGAAAATCTTGTTATTCAGATGAGAAATTTGTCTCTCTGCAACATCTGTAAGGAACCTTGTTTTTATATCTATCTTGGTAATTTTCTTAATGGAGACCAGGTTATATGTAACATAGTAGAGAGAATGAGTGGATTTATGCAGAGTTAGAGAAAGAAGATGAAGTCTGTAAGCTCGAGAACCGGTGGAGAAATGCTTGCGTATGTGCCGAGCAGTGAGCCAAAGGGAATCTTTGTCGGTTACTTATCCCAATTTTTTACGTCAAAGGTTGTTGTTTTCAATAATGTTATTTTTAAGATTCAAACTTTCGTAATTAATAATATGTAATCATTAAATTAATAAGTCTCGTCAAATTAAATTAAAATTTTCAAGTATACTATATAGCTTTTAAAAGTAGAGTAAGAACTCGAGTAATTAATAAAATTACATATAATATTTATTTATTTATTTTTGTTAATTTTGTTAATTTTAATAGTAATTATATTGTCTAATTTAATAGTAAGTAGTTCTCTAATTATAATTCATACTATCATAATTATATTTTCATCTAATTACTTTTACATATATAAATGTAATAATTCAACTCGATAAACTTAAAAATTTAGAATTTTTAGTTAAAAACTAATTATTTATTAAAATACGTCAAAAAAATATATTAAAGTTAATTCATATTAATTAAAATGTAACCTATCCAGACCCGAATTTATTAGAGCCGGGCGGGGCGGGTAACAGGTTTAGTAGCGCATCATCAACAAGCAAATGAATTTCTCGAAAACCTTTGTGAGCTAAACGCCCTCACTCTTTCACTTCGTCTTCTCCAATTTCCTCCGAAAGGTAATTTTTCTCCATTTTCTCTTCCTTTTCTTTTTTCTCTTCTTAATTAATTACCGCTATTTTCCTACAACTTATCGCTTTCAAGTTATTGGAGTCAGCTGCATAATCTAGGGTTTTCTTTTTATAAATCTAATCTAATCCTTTGGTTTGCTTGATTCGATCTATTCTCAATTCCTTTGTTTCCTCTTTTTTTTTCAATTTAATATAATTTTTTCCGTTGGGATCTGACCGATAGTAAATTAGCATTTCAGAAATTCTTTTTTCTCATTTTCGAAATAAAAAAGATGTTTTAATTTGGTACATAGGCATTGTTGGTTCGCAGCTGTGCAATTAAACTGAAAATGATTGGTTCATTGCCCTTTTTCCCTGTATTTAACGGTTTCAAACTCTTGTATATGGATGTGTTTTTATTTCAATTTGTAAGTGTTTTTATTTCAAGTTGTAAGTGCTTTTCTATATTATTATGAACATATGACAGTATGATTATGTTGATTTTATGCATTGAGTTTGTGTTGTTTTTCCGGTATTATCGAAGGTCCATTTTGAATTCTAATTTGCTTTAGATGATACGCTCGTTGTTGTGTTCCAGAAAGGATACCAAATGGTTAAAATTTGAAATTGAACTTAGAAGTCTGAGATTCTCAAGCTTGAGTCTCAGGAAAGGATGGGATTTATGGGATGGAGAGAACTACCTTCCTCTATGTAGCCCACGCCCAATCCTTGTTACTTTCCAAATGTATTTTAATTGTGTCATTTCCTTTTCCTATAATATATATGCTAGACAAAGTTCTTTGGCTAAACACATTCGATATTGGTTGTTATGCAGTAAGATGGCTGTGGATCCCTCAGAGCTTCGGTATTATGAGGATGATGACACTCCAACAATGAAAACAATCAAGGGTGCAACTACTGGTTTTGTTGCTGGAACTATCTGGGGAACCGTTGTTGCTACATGGTATGATGTGCCTCGTGTTGAGAGAAGTGTTGCCATACCTGGGCTTGTAAGAACGCTAAAGATGATGGGAAATTATGGAATGACATTTGCTGCAATTGGGGGAGTCTATATTGGTGTTGAGCAACTGTTGCAGAATTATAGGATGAAGAGAGACTTTGTCAATGGTGCTGTTGGTGGTTTCGTGGCTGGGGCTTCCATTCTCGGTTTCAAAGGTATAAATTTTATTCAGAGTGCTAGTCTGGTATGCTTTGTGCGCCTCATGACTTTCTATCTGATTTTATTATTTCTTACAGCAATATTTTCTGATAATTGGCATAGCTTGGATGATTCATCTAAACTAAGTCACTGAAAACTTTAACCTTAGAAAACTTTACCTCTTCACAATTTCAAAACTTGTGATGTTTCTTAGGATCTCCTCTACCATCTAAAGAATGGTGCTAAAGTTATACTCATATATTCCAGTATTGCTTTGACTTGTTTTTGTTTGTCTTGTTGATATTTACTAAACATATTTACTTGTTATACATGTAGTGGTAGGAGTTCTGCATCTTGTGAATAGTAAAAGTTAATACTTTCTGATTTCACCTATCATTTCCCCTTTTTTTTTTTTTTGTACATTTCGATAGTTGCTTGCTTTGTTGTTTACATCTGTACAGTGAACTATCTGTAGAGTTGAGCAAGGCTTGACAATTTTGAGCTGAAATATGTTGTGATAAAAATCCTTGAGTTAGGGGTCTGAGTTTGTCTTTCGAAGCAGAGGGTTGCGTAAAGGCATTACTTCATATAGTGGATCTCCATAAGTTTTTGTGCTTTTAAGGAGAATAAAATGGATTGTCGATGCCCTTTTATGGGTTTCTTGACCTATGTTAAACTTAATCTGCTTTGGCCACTTGTAATGTTCAACAAATGTATTACGTGTTATGTATTTCCTAGGGAGGAGCATCTCAACAGCTATTTCTGCCGGATCAGCACTGGCATTCACCTCTGCGGTGATTGATGCTGGAGGTCAGACTACAAGGCTGGACACAGGGAAGGAGTATTACCCATACACCACCAAGAAAAGGCCTGTTGAGTCATAAATCTTGCATGTCGCTGTTGAGAAGGCACTTCCAGTGAAATGTGAGATAATTGATCCTGTTCGATGATCTGTCTTTGTTTTTTGAAGATATAATCATACTTGCGGACTCCGTTTTGCTTTTCGCTGTTCACTTTTAAACCGAGGATGTTGATTTGAATAAAAATGCATCGGAATTTATGGAATTCTCGACGACGAATTGTTGCATTCGTTAAATATTGGTGCCTGTTATAATGAGTATCGTTGTTAATGAAATGAAAGAGAGATCTTCGCCATAAATCTGTTATAGCTTTAGCTAAATGTGAAATCAATTATTGCACTTGTTAAATTTAGGGTTCCATGTTGACATTGCCAAATGACATGCCATCTAGGTCCCAATGTTCACGTGCCACACCATAAGTTAGTACGAATCCCGTGACTCCCGTTTATCAGTTTTACCAATTAGCTTAAAAGCAGAAGGGCATAAGCACTTCAATTCATTATGATGGGTCCAATATGCCCACTTCCTAATAGTAAAAGGACTGAATAGATATATTAACGGTCAAGCTCTTAGATACTTATCAACTACAAGTGAGATTTAAAAAATGATTGTCTCATTTATTTAATTTTTATTTTTTTAAAATGCTAATTAAGGACACGTGTCAATTTATGAAGTTGAAAATTTTCACTAAAATATATCAAATAATAATTAATTTTTAATACAATTAACTTATTTAATTACTAATTTTAATATGTGATTATTTTTATACCTTTTATCTTTTCACAGCAATGGGGTTATCTCAGATCCATTTCTCATGCCATTTTTAGAACTTTATGAATTTGTCTTATCAACAGTTCATTTTCATAATTAATAATTCTATAACTTATAAAAATAAGAGTTAATGTACCATTTTGTACTTAAATTTAATTTCAATGTTGAATTTGATGTCTAGATCAAATGATATTGTATGTCCCAATTAATATTTTATGTATGTGTTCTAATAAAAAAATATAGATATTTTTTTTATACAACGTTTAGAACTACTTATAATATTTCCCCAACTTTTAAATAAGAAGATTATTGGTATAGATTATCAATAAAGGTGGAAAAAGAGGAGAGGGGATGGTGTCGAGAAAGACCAGTTCACCCAAGTCGGGCCCGAGAGTAAAAAAAGTTGGAGAATGGAGAGGAGAAAGATGAGGGCTTAGCATCTTAAGATTTGTTGGCGGGAAGGAGAGAATCTCCTTTCTATATGGTAACTTGGGATATTTATAGGAGAGGTAATGGTTTCCGAATGATCCCCTCTTCAAGAGAATACAGCTATGATACGAGCAGCTCAGTCCAATTCAAAAGTCATAATAGAGATGTAATTAGTTTCCCTCAAGACTCAATCACGAGATCCAAATCCAAGCAGCTAAAGTCAAACCTTAACTTATTTGTTTAAGACTTTATCACAAAAAACATAAAAATCAAGAAGAGTTGAAGCTTCAAGCCCATATGGAGAATGTTAATAAGCTTAGGCGTTTCATTACAAGGACCCTAATCAATTCCACAAGTTTAGGCGCTTCATATTGGGTTCGGGTCCTAGTCTTAATTTTTATTACACATAAGCCCAATATTGTATTTATTATCTGTTATTATTTTATTATGATTTCTTTATAATTATTAAGTATTCTAAGTAATTTAAGAGTTGTATGTTAATAAAAAAGTTTTGTTTAAAACTACTTATTTAGATTAAATAGAATTTTAGTATACTTTAAAGTTTTATTTGGATGTACTTAGCTAACCTATATAAAGGCTTTTTCATTGTTCATTAAGCAGACAATTTGATTTTCATTAATAAAATTTTCAAGTTTGGGAGTTTGTTTCTTTGTGCAATATTTTTTTGATTAAAACTATTAATTGAGTTTGTTGAAATTTATATCTCAAAGGGTTCAATTTGGCATTTATCATTCTATCTGTCATATCCCATCGGTTTACTCATCTATCTTTCAATTTGTTCTTTTTTATACTTTTATTTCTTATTTATTTATGATTTTATTTATTCTTAAATTTCTTCTTATTATTTTTTATTTCCTTATTACCAAATATGTTTATTCCTTCTTTTTAGATCAGATCCAAATCTTTCCTTTTTGAGTTGAATAACTTGAATTCGATTTTTCTTCCACTTCCTCCATTCATTCCATATCAACCTGTTAATAGCAAATGGCTTAATAGAGGATCTGATTGGATGGATAGTCCCTCCCATGAGGGGGTTCGAGGCACTTGGGTAGTTAGTCACTAAGTGACCATTCGGATGGTAAGTTGCTTGTGGGTATCATTAGGTAGTTCCTGTGTTGTCATGTTTCCCAATCGGAGTAAGGGTATGACAAAGATAATTATGCTTCAGTGCGTTTAAATGCATGTCCTCTTGCAAAGATAATAATATGGATGTCAATTGAGTTAAAACTCATTTGGTAAAAAAATATAAATATCAAATAGAGATAGAGAAAAAACTCAAAGAACTAAATTGAGACAGAGAAATTTTGAATATTTGAAAAAATTCGGATACCAAAATTAACATTTAAATCAAACTCAATTGCCCAAAAAAAAAAACGTTAAATTTCAAAGGAGTGGGGTGTGGGTCAATCTAAAATCATACAATGTAGTTTCAACTTTTTATATTGCTTGTTGTTCTTGGAAAGCAAAATCAAGGGAGGAAGACTCCAGAAATAATAATATCATATATCCGATTTTGATGTACACGTGGCAGAAACCCATTGCTCCTTCCAAATTTCTTGGGTCAATCTCGTGGCTATCCTCAGTTCTAAGCTGGCTCCAGTTTAACCACTCTGAAAACACGGAGAGGAGCAGCAGCAACAAAACCAAGTAGATATTTCTTTCAATGGCTGGAATTGCTACTACTTGTTATTATTTGACCCTCTCTTCTACAAGGTAAACTTATTTTCTTCTCAAATTTGCTTAATTTCGAAACCTGATATGTGGGTCTACTGTTTGGTTTCTGAGAAAATTAGAATGCTTCAATATTGAGCTTTATTTTGAGTTTGGAAAGACAAGTTTCTCGAAGAAATATACATATTGAGTGCTAAAATTGAAAATGTTCTACAGTAAAGATCACTGTGTTTACCAAGAAATGTGGGATCGGAGTGTTACAATGCATTCTACTCCATCCTTCATTTGTTGTGTAAATTTTTGTTTGGATTCCTGAGAAAATGGACAAAAAAGAACGAACATGAATTTTTGAGTTTTCCTATGTCTATGGGTTAGTGATCTTAGAATGTAGTAGTTTGTCCAATGCAGTTTGATTTTGCTCTATGCATGAACATTTTTGTTGGGATATTTGTACTCAATATCACAACTACTGTAGAAATTTAAATAAAAAAGAAGATATGAACATTGGAAGTAATGAATTGAGATGAGATTTCAGCACTAGGAACACCTGGTTGGAATTAAAGACCAACTATGGAAGAGCCACACCTATCCGGAGAAGAAACTTAAGCATTAGAGCTGAAGTCAATTTTGTAAATGCTGAAGAAGCCAAAAAACTTATAGCTGTTGAGGGTTATGCCGTTCTCGACGTCCGCGATAAATCTCAGTTCGATCGAGCTCATATCAAATCATGTTATCATGTTCCCCTTTTCATTGAAAACACAGACAATGATCCTGGTGAAGCCTCCTATATCCAATCCTTATAAACTCAGCTCATTTCTCAGTTTAAGTACTACATAACTTACATGTTGATCTGTTCTGTTTGTGCAGGCACAATTGTTAAGAGGACTTTGCACAATAACTTTTCAGGCTTATTCTTTGGGTTGCCATTTACAAAACTCAATCCTGAATTTGTACAGTCCGTGAAAAGTCAGTTTTCTCCCGAATCTAAATTGTTACTTGTATGTCAAGAGGGGCTGAGGTTAGTTCTTACCATGCTCTGGATATGCTTGATTTGCAATCTGATTTATTAGTATACATCCGAATCTGATTCATTCTAGATCCGATTAAAGGCTATTCTGCATTGAATATACTCAACTGATGAATGGTCTGAATTTATTTCGATGCCCTTATCTTCATTTTAGCCTCAATGTGAGTAATCATTGATGGAACTGAACTTCTTTTTTCAATGTGAAGGTCTACTGCTGCTGCCAATAAATTGGAGCAAGCTGGTTTCCAGAATATAGCATGTATAACATCAGGGCTTCAAACTGTAAAACCAGGTTAAGCATCAACCGCGTACTGTTGTAATGACCATGCTTGTGATGTATGCAAGGAACAAAAACATGAAATGGTTCTTGTTTTTTGCAGGTACATTTGATTCCGTAGGTAAAACTGAGTTGCAAGATGCTGGCAAAGCTGGTTTGGTGACAATTCAAGGCAAGATTTCGGCTGTGCTCGGAACTGTACTCATCTGTGCATATCTGTTTATAACTTTGTTCCCGGATCAAGCGGAGAAGCTGCTTCAGATGAGTCCTGTAAGGTAGCCCTTTGCAAGGAGCCTAAAAGTTTTGTAGTTTTCACAGTGCCAATGCCAACAAAGGAATTCTAAACATGGAGTTTCGTCATTCACACTGTATATTTTATTTTGTTAAATCATTTTCTTTTAAAGATGATTGCTCAAAAAATATTATGAAAATTCAAGGTTGAGTATGAAAGAAATGATGGTGGTGAGATTTGTCAAAAAGTATAGGTTGTCACAAGTTGAGTTCAATAAACGAAACTGAATACAAATATTAGCTAAATAGTAAGTCGGTTTAGTCTTGTTTGATTATGAAATTCAATAATCAACTGACATAATCAAATAAACCGATCCTACAGTTGAGTTAATTTCCAAAATCAACTTAACCAAATTGTTTAAATCGATTCCATACTTACTTCAGTATTCTTTAGTTAGCTCATTTTAATTTTTCAAGGGGTCGATAATAGTTCTATATATATATATAGCACTATCATTTTGTATCGTCGTTTCATTTTTTTACTTTTATCCGTCTAGTCATTAGTTTTTGACGTTAAATGTTAACTTGAATCTAACATATCAAAAATATTAATTATTAATCCATATTTATTAAAAAATATCACATCAGATCCAAATTGACATTTAATGCCAAAGTTAATTGGCTAGAAATACTTTAGTTCAAGGATTAAATTGAAACATTTTGAAGTAAGGGAACCAATTTAAAAATTAGTTTATAGTTTGGAGGGTATCAAGTAAAATTAACCCAAGAGGAAATGGCAGTTAGGGGCTGGACTTGAATGGATATAAAGAAAGTTAGGCTGATTTGGACCTAATCGAAGTTGGATTAGAAATAGAGCCCAAAAAGGATCTCAAAATGGCTAAGATTCTTTTGGATTATTATGGCCGTGAATTATCAGCCCTAGCTACTAGCTATTAAATATCTCTATCTTTCAACCTTTTTTCCCACTCTCTGGCTTTGTTTCTCTTCCTCATCTTCTCCCAAGCTAGGGTTACTCTTCTTCTTCCTTCTCTCTCTGGGTTTTTACATTCCTCTTTCTTGGGTTTTTAGGGTTCCTGAAACTCTTGCAGTCGTTTGATTTTTTTGTTGGTATCTTTTTCCTTTGGATATGGATCTGTGATTTTTCATTAAAAGCAAAGTTCTCAAATGGATACTCGTAAAAGAGGAAGACGCGAAGCTGGGTTCAATGCTAATGGCGGCATCAAGAAATCTAAGCCAGGTTTGCCCCTCCCCTCCTTTTTTCACTCTAATAAATGGTCTTTGTTCCTGTTAATATTCACCAGCTTGTTCAAGTGTTAATATAGAAGTAATTAATTATATAATTATTAGTAATTAAATTTCAATAACATCTCAAATGAAGAATTAATAACGTGTAATTTTTTGGAGGTAATTTCAATAAAAGAGAAAAAGTAATTAATTAATGTTGTGCAACAGAAATGGAATCTTTATCAACTGGTGTAGGAAGCAAATCGAAGCCTTGCACCAAATTTTTCAGGTTAAAATTCTTATACCCACCTAAATAATAAATATTGGTGTTGTTCAGTTTATATTGTACTTAAATTCTGTTTTTTTTTAATAATTCATTTCTAATGCTTATACTGTAAAGGATTTAACTTTATAAATTAGCTAATACTGATAGTTAAAAAATTGTGGTTTTGCTAATCAAATGTGGGGTATTGAGCTATGACAGGTACATTACTGTTGTTTGATCATAATCAAGTTAATGATTAACAGAGATCTGCTTGGTGAAAAAGGCAAATTATATCAAAGATGTTTCATTTGTTTCAACTTATAAACTGTACCTAAGATTGAATTAAATGGTAAAAACTTCGTACAGTTATTGAGTCCGATGGTAAGTTATAAATCGAAGTATTATGAAATTCAGGTATGATGTGTTTTTGTGAAAATTATGTCATTGGAGCTCTGTCATGTTTGATTTTGTTTTACTATTTTCTGGATGAAGGTTTTGTGGTTTGTTTTGTTGATCCGGTGATTGCAATCTCTAATAGAAAACATGACAGGGAACTAGCGTGGTCTGGTTCTTTTCGCTGTTATGCGTTTACGCTTGATATATTTATTTTGTGCTTGCACTAGCTAGGTTTCTGGCCTACTGAATTTCCGGGTTTGACATCTTATACCGGTGAAGTGTATGTATGTCATCTTCTAATGGTTTATATTTAGCTGATTCCTGTGTTGGTTTAATTGCAGTACTGCTGGTTGTCAATTTGGTGAGAGCTGCCATTTCCTGCACTATGTTCCTGGAGGTTACAATGCGGTGGCCCAGATGATGAACCTTGCACCAGCTGTTCCACCGGCTTCTAGAAATGTGACAGCAACAGCTGCAGTCCCGCATGGATCTGGCTCCCAAGTCAAAACTCGCTTATGCAACAAATTTAGTGGTCCTGAAGGTTGTAAGTACGGTGACAAATGTCATTTTGCACATGGAGAGTGGGAACTTGGCAAGCCTATTGCTCCATCTCAAGATGATCCCCGTTCCATGGCACCTCTTCCTGGTCGCATGGGCAGTCGGATGGAACCACCACCCCCATCAGGTCCTGCTGCTACATTTGGTGCTTCAGCAACTGCAAAAATTAGTGTGGATGCTTCCCTTGCAGGAGCCATCATAGGGAAAGGCGGTGTGCATTCGAAACAGATATGTCGTCAAACAGGAGCAAAGCTATCTATTCGGGAGCATGAGTCAGATCCATCACTTAGGAACATCGAGCTTGAAGGATCGTTTGAGCAAATTAAAGAAGCGAGTGCAATGGTTAGAGAACTAATCAGCAGCCTAGGTCCGGTTCCAGGTCCTGCCAAAACACCCGGTGCGCATGGTGGTCAAGGGCATCCAGGAAGCAACTACAAAACGAAGTTGTGCGACAATTTTGCAAAGGGAAGTTGCACGTTCGGAGAAAGATGTCACTTTGCACATGGTGCAGCGGAGTTGCGGAAGTCAATAGTGTGAGGGCTTGCATTGGTTACTAGTGCATTCCAAGTAGTTAATAGCTGGAGATTCATGTAATGAAGTGTTGTATCAGATAGAGCCCTTGTTTAACATGCTAGCCGTTGAATTGCTGTCATTTTACTGTTTGAGTTTTTTACTTATTAGTCTCAGGTTTGGTATCCGCAATTTTTCAGTATCTAATGTGGTTTTGTAAGTGTTTTGATTGGTAGGCCAAATAATCTAAGTTTATGCGTTGATGTCCTTTCTTTTTTATTTCTTTTACTAGACAATTCCATTTCATTAAGGAAATACTTGATTTGAGTCATTTCACAGTAATCCTGTCGACTCCTACATATTCTTTCAGTAATAAATCGGTGCAATCCGTTTTGCATCTATCAAAAATTTCAAATCTTAAAATTGAATTAATTGGTTAAATTAATTTAATTTGGTTAATTTGTCAATGACCGAACTTAATTTAATTAGAGGTTCGGTTAATAATTTTTTAAAATTTTGGCTATTGATTAATTTGATTTGAAATCGGGTAATTAACGGAATTAATTGAATTTAATAATTAATATTATGCATTAATTATGTGTTAATTTCAAGATTTAATGTAGTGTGTTTAATTATATAGTGTTAAAAAATATAAAATTTCGGTTAACTTTCAAAACAAAAATTTAGTTAATTTCAATATATTTTTTATATATTTTATACTTGTTTTAATCAAAAGGCAAAAACATATAAATTTTAGTTCTTGGCTAAACCCCTTACTAATTGAAATATTGTCCATCGGTTAATGCATGAATAATATTGAAAAATATTAAAATTCCAATTTTTTACCCGTAATAAATAATAATTTTTTATTAAAATTCATGAATATTTCACATTTCAAATTTGTTTAATATTATTCATTTGTAAATATTTATATATATTAAATATTTACTTTTTAAAATTTTTTTTGATAGATCTGAAATTACAGAACAAAATAAATTAATATCAATTGATATTGATATGCTAGAAAAACAGTAACATCATTATATCTTTATGACTCTTCATAATTTGACATTTCATTTTTGGAATAATAATTTCACATTATTGATAGAATGGTCTTTGTTCTCTTGTCAAACAGGCCTGTAAATTATCACTACATTTAGTTTAATAGCTTCCATTTTGAGTCAATAATATGATATAATTAACTAAAATAATAATTAATTAAATTTTTAGTACAATTGTAATTTAAACCTAAATAACCAATAAATAAAAACTAGTACAATAATATTTAATTCGCTATAGTAAAAATTGCACAAATAAATTGTAACAATCAACTATACTTCGCTACAATTGGCTATGCATTATTTTTTAAGCTTCGAAACATATACAATGATAAGTTTAACATGCATGAAACAAAAACCAACAGGTTTGTTCATACAAGGATCAACAATAAGGAAATAAGAAGAAGATAATGGCGGTAACTGTGTAACGTGCAGAGAGTTGGAAGGAGGAGAGGGGAGAGGAGAAAGGAAAGGAGAAGGTTGGTTAATTGACAAATTGTTACAGGTCAATTGTCATCAAAGCCTTAATAGTTCTTCAGTAGTCGCTGACCAAAAGTGATCACCTCTTGTAATGGATGACTTTTACAATTTTATATTTGTAATGATAAAATAAAAATTTAATTTAATTTGGAAGAGCGAAGGGAGGAATTCAAATTACCAAAACTTTTCCACTTTATGTCCCAACCGAATTCAAAGTTGATTTTTGTTGAAGATAATGTCTATGCGTTATCATAACCATTAAGCTCAAGCTTCATGCAAAAACCTCGTTTCACAGTACTAAGCTCAATATTTGATTTCTATCATAACATAACTGCATCATCTTTTGCATTACTTATTTCCTCAAACAAAACAAGAAAAAAGGGATTAACTGTAAGTCCCTCCAGTACCATATCCATGGGGATTTCCCTCCCCTCGAGTATTATGTGATTTGGCCCCTCCCACACCAGGATTTGACCCAATAGGATGGGCAGCAGCAGTACCCTCAACCACTTGCCCTGCAGGCTGCCCACTCCCATGTCCAGGCAACGCCGACATCTGATGAGCTCCAGTGGATTGTCCACGTTCCCCAGTGGTGGAATAAGAGTGAGTCCCAGTTGCTTTGTAAGCACCAGTTCCCGTTGCGGTGAATCCGCCCTCTGCTCCGGCTTGTTTGGCAGCCGCATTATGCTGACGAGCCTCTAGTTTGTTAAGCTCCGCCTGGTGGATCCTCTCCTCTTTCCTTTCCTTGGCAATTTGTTTCTCCATTTGGTCATTGCTTCTTGCTTTCTCCACCTGCACGACAATCCAAATTAGAATTAAGTTTTTGGTGTGTAAAATACAAGAAGGAAATGAAAGGACCACCTTCTCTTCCATGGTGGCCTTGGTCTTTTCCAAGCCAGATTTGGCCGAAGCCGCGACGTTGGCTGCTTTTTCCTTCATGGACTGCATTTTTCTTTTCTTCTTCAATGGATCAAACTTGTCAAAATGAACATGGTTTTTAGCAGCTTCATCGTTTTTCAATTAAATAGAAGCAAAGGGGGATGTGGATTTCTGCCACGTATTGCTAAAATTACACGTGGCACTTACTGAGATGTCTTTTTCTAAGGTGCTGCCACGTTGTTATTTATTTATGGCGGTTTGCATTTGGGGAGGGAAGTTTTGACCTGACACATGGCGAGCTGAGGATATGCGGTGACAGGAGGTCCTATTAGGAGGACTATTGTTGATTTCCATGCCAATTCACCTTCCCCCTTCTTTCAACTTTCAACACTTTCTTCTTTTTTCTTTTCTTTTGGCTTATGATTCGGCTCATCAAACTGTTCAATAGTAGGAAATGGAGCATCCTTTTTCGATTTGCTACAAAAAAGAAGAAGCAAATATGACATTGGATTATGGGGTTAAGTGTAAGCGTATAATCCAAAATATAACCCATTGCTTGTTATAATAAATAACCAAGTCCTCCAAATCCAATCAGCTAGAAGGACACTTGGAGAGAAAATGATGCGTTTAATATAAACCCAAAGAAACTGCCCGCTGTGGAACTACTTCTTCCCTTCTCTTCTTCATCGCCAGTGTCCGTTGGTGTCCGTTTTCCAACTCCGGTTTCTTGACCGTGTCGAACTCTTTCTTTTTGTCGAATCCCAGCGTGTCTTGTACATATCCGAGCTTACCCGTATGACACCGATACGATGGCGGAAGAGCCATGTCGGTGCTTCATAATTTCCGGGGGACAAGTCTCTGAAAGTAGCATAGCCCATGCAACAACACAGCATGCAAGGTTGTCACTCCAACACTTAACACAGTTGCCTTGTTCATTGTCTTTGATTCGGATGGTGGAGCCTTAAGTGTGTCCTATACAAGTATCATACTGTTATCGGAGTTAGATAAATTGGATAAAATGAAGTTACATGACAAACCTGAATTTCAATGAGTATGAGGGAGTAAGTAAGGCAAAAAGCTATATCTCCTAGTCCCTGGAACCTAAATGTTTTTTGTGTTTGGGTAACGGTTCCAACACTGGTCCTAGTCAGGCTTCCCCTAATTTTTCCATTCGCTGATACATTATCCAAACAAAGCACCCTAAGTCAGCTAAACCATACCCATTTTCCTTTCTAAAAAGTTCATCTCAACAACATTAGGCTGCCTCCATTTTAAGTGTCTAAAAGAATGCTGTTAATACATACCTACTATTTTAGCAATTCCAAGAGCAAGTCCAATCCCAATTGTTGTGTAACTGAAGGACACGACAGCAGCAACAATGGAAAGCCAAAGTCAGGGACTTGAGAGAAAATGATTTCAGCAATGCCTAAAGCAATCCTACAAGGGCTGCTATTCATGTGAAATGGATTTTTGCCACCGCTTTCATGGAAGCAATTAGACCTTTTTATAGCCCTGTTATAATGAAAACACCAACAAACAAAGAGAAAAAAAACCTGTTAGCCCCCCAAACAAATGCAAGTAAAGAAAGCAAACATGTTCTTGGCTGGAACCCTTGTGTTAAGGAACTCACATCATGCTAATTGATGATGCAATTGTGTATCCAATGGCAACTCCAAAAGGTTCAAGTATTGAACCCACCCACATATCTTCACCTTAAACCCACCAGAAAAGACAAAAAGGTTAAGTTTACAAGTTTAGGAAGAATCCTCCCATTTTGTTAATGCAAATGAAAGTTTCATTTTAGTTTACCAAGATTTGATCTGACAGCATCCATGTAAGTATAGTTTCTCTTGCCATTAACAGGGTCATCACAGCGGTAACAAGCAGCAAGAAGAGTAGAGGTGTAGTAAGTTACAAAAGAGAACAAAAACATAACTGCTGGGCTAGCTATCCATCCAAGCTGAGCAGTGGCCCAAGCCAGGGACAGGACGCCAGAACCAATCACAGCCGTAATAATATGAGCACTTGCCGTCCATACAGTTCCTGGCACAGGAAAAAAAACAGTGACATCACATAAGCATGTGTTTGGTGCAAAGGGATGTCGTCATAAACTTGGTGGAATTTACCAGTTCGCTTGAGTCGGCCGTCGTCATCAAAGCATTTGGAACCACCTTGTGGAAGCACGGAGAGATCAAAAACTTGGTTGTTGTGAAGGTGAGTTTTCCCAGCACACTTCTCCCCCATCTTTGCTAAGTGACACTGAGATTTACACAGAAAAAAACCAAAACAACACCTAGAGATCAAGAAAGAGAGTGTTGCAGGGGTGGAAATTAAAGAAGAAAAGAGAAAAGGCCGGTGAGAAATGAAGAAGAAGAATAGAGTGCAGTGGAGCATGATGTCAAACCTCCCCTGCGCCTCCATTTCCCCACAACGTTGGCCCCAAACCTACCTCTTCTAGTACGCGGTTTAAAATTTAATCTTACTTTTTATTTAAAAATCTTCAAAATGCACATTATAATAAAAAATAAAAAAATAAATCCATTCGGTAATTAATCTTTAAAATTACATTAACAATTACAAAAAAAATTTAAAAATTATTTTTTCAATAAAAATATAAAAATTTTGAAAAAATAAGAAATCTTTAAAAGAGAAAAAAAACATTTTAAATAATATTAAAAAAATAAGAAAAATAAAAATTTCTAAAAATTCAAAATTTATGTTATTTGTTCCATAAATGGTAACAAGGCTACTCATTAAGTTTATATTAAATTAAATTTAAATAAGTTTTTATTATTATTTTAAATCAATTTATTTATATACCAACAATATTTTTATATAAATTTAATTATAAAATATATAAAATATCAATATAAAATAATTTTTATAAAATGATGAAAACTCTAAATCAATTCAAATTAAAAAAGTTGATTTCGCTTTTAATTTTTGAATAATGTGTTACCTTACATTCACATGCTTTACTGTTGAAATAAAATTCTATTCGAAGTCGCAAGTTCATTAAATTCTAATAATAATAATAATAATAATAATCATTAATATTATTAACATTTGATATTTTAATTACTCTTTTAATTAAATAATTAGTGAAATACTAATATAATATTTTTTATTAGCATAATAATAAATTTAGTCATCTAATATTTACAGAATTTATTAATTTGATCTTGAATTTAAAAAATTCAACAAATTCCATTATTGACTTTACACATTTTCTAATTTAATTGTATTCTAAAAACGTTAACAAAATAAACATTAAAAATAAAAATTATTAGAAAATCATTTTCGATAAAAATACTTAAAATTGTAAAAACTATAAAAACAATCAAATATATAAAAATTCTATTAATATTGTATCATTTCACAACTATTCAGGTTTTACTTTATATATGTTATTATAGAAAATGATTTTTTAAATAATTTTTTATTTTAAATTTTTTAGAATTAAAACTAAATTAGTAGAATATCTAAAGTTGATGGTTAAATTTATTAAATTTTTTAAAATTAGAACTAAATTGATAATAAATGTAAATTGGAGGATAAAATTTGTTACCAAGCCATTAAAAAAGGCTGCAATAGTATTCTATTAATGATTTAACCGGAGAGTGGTAAAAATATTAAATGTCAATAACATTATGATTAAATTATAAATTTTAAAAAATAGTAACTAAAACAAAAAAAACATTATTTAATTCTTTTTTACTTTAAACTAAAAAATTAAATGTCAATAACATTGATGATTAAATTTATTTTTTTTATTTTTAATACTTTATTTACATAAAACTAAATGAACCAATCGAATCGAAACTTGATAGTCTAATTAGTTCTACTATTATTCGATTCCAAAAACATTGGTAGTTTTTTATTAAAATAGATTACAAAAAATGACAATCTAGGTAATAAAAAAACTAATATTTAAATATTTATGGGTGCAATTAACCCAAATTTAAAAAAAAAAAGAATACATAAATTAACTCAACAAGTGGTTGAAAATATATTTAACACAAAATCAATTCAAGTACCATGGTGACGCAAAATCAAGATACTGACATTACATAATGAAGACTACTACTTGAGAGAAAAACTGCGACCTCCATTGTAATGTGCAGCGGTTGGATAGATGGGAATCCACCCACCTTGAGAGTTAAGATCAGTACCTGCAGCCGTGAATCCACCGTCTCCTCCCATATGCTTGGTCACAGCATCGTGTAGGCGTGCCTCTTCTTCATCGAGTTCCGCCTGCTCCATCCTCACCTCTTTCTTTTGGCTCACCGTTTCTTCCTGCTTAGCGTCATTACTATTATTACCTTTCGTTTTCACCAACTGCACCACCACACACACACACACACATATATATATATATCCACCATTGTTAAAATCAAACATATCGTTAAAATAATTGTAATAACATTTTACTTTTTCATTACACTTGAAAGACATAAAAAAAATTTGGGTTCCTTCATGTTCATCTAATAGACCACCTTGTCTTCGACGGTGGCTTTGACCTTTTCCAACCCAGATTTGGCTGAAGCCGCTGCATTGGATGCTTTTTCCTTTATAGCTTGCATTTTATGTTCTTCCTCCACACACTAATCAAAATCTTGCATGTTATTCCCAATTTAACATGATTTTTTTTGGTTCGTTAAACAAAAAATGAGGGAAGTACTGTTCCATTCACTTGTTTATCTAAATCTAGAACAAAGATCCAATAGACCCGTTCTTTTTTAGTTAAAATATGCACTTAGTCCCATTACGTGTTTAGAATTTGAGATTTGGTCCCTATATTTTAAAAGTTAAATATTCAATCCTTTTATTTTTTTTAATTTAAAATCATAATCCAAGCATTATTGTTATTGGTAGCTTTTATCCAAATTTGTCAGCTTAACATATTTATTTTTTTGTTACTCATATGCCACATTATATAAGAACAAACTAACCAAAATTTCAAATTGACAATTTGACCGAAAATACTTATGATTTTAATGATTGAATTAAAATTTTTAAATAAAGAAATAAGAAGACTTAATTTTTAACTTTTAAGTATAAGGACTAAATCTCAAAATTTGTCAACATATAAAGACTAATTGCAGACTTTAACCTTCTTTTTTATCCATTTTAATCAAAGCATTTGAATCTTATTTATTTTCATTTATTAATTTCGATAAAATAAGTTCACCAAGCTTTAATTTCAAATTATAATGGCCCTTGTATTAGGGTATAATTTTGATTTGTCATATAAACCTTTTTTATGCATGCAACAAAGTTTAAATCTCATTTAACTATTTGAACAATTTTAACATCACTTCATTACATTTTTTTATGATTTAACAAGAGAGAAAGTGCTTTAAGACATTTAACATTATTATTTTTTCAAAAAAAAATACAGCAAAATAGTGACTATAAGGTAAAAAAAACACTAACGAGCGACATTGGACATGGTAGCAAGATTGTCATTAAGTAAATCTTGGATCGAAATCGGTGGTTCTTCAAACAATTGCAAGTTGTTGTAATTTAAGCTGGCAATTTTAGCTATAAGATCAACAACTTTGTTGTGGTCCTTAAGAATATGTTGAATTCGTACTTCCCAATTGTGGCATAAGAGACAATGGATCAAGACATCCTACTATTTGAAACACCTCTAGCTAGGGGTGTTTCAACTAACAATGTGATTACTTGATCCATTGTTATTTTAGGCAGTGTTTGATACCGAATTATAAGGTATTTTGAATGGTCTGATTCTTTTTTAAGGCCGAAGGTACCAAAGGGTGATGATTCAAAATGATTACTTGGAGGTCGTCAAGGTTCTTCAAGACACTTCATTGGCAGTATTGAATTTACGACAAGTCTCAAGGAAGATAAACAAGCTGCTAACCGTATGTTTAAAATGGTCTCGGAAGGGAAAGAGGGCTTGCAGGTGTTCGATGATCCTCCTAAGGAGATGCTAGCAATCTTTTACTTTGATAAAATAAGTGGTGTTTTTGCTCAGTTTAATATAATGCAATTCAACTGTTTTAATTTTATTCACCAAAAAAAAAATGATTCATAATTTTTTTTTGACAATCAACCCAAGTAGCTTGGTTTGTCTAAATTTGAATCATAAATCTTTCGCAATAAATTTATTTTAGTGATGAATTAGATGGATCAAACTTAAAGAATAAAAAAAGAAGATAAAAATTACAAATATTGTAAGGGAGAAAGTGTCATGCTTAAGATCCTCTTCTTCGTCAAGTTTCATCTGTTGGTTGGATGCTCTCCTCTTTCTTTTGGCTCGCCGTTTCTTTATGCTTTTTGTCTGTGCCTTTTGCTTTCTCCAACTGCACCACCACATGATCCGAATGTTAAAATTTTATAATAAAATATTAAGCATCGAAGCAATAAAACTTGGATTGGTTTATGTTGCTGAAATAATAATAAGTTGTGGTCATAAAACAACACTAATCTATTTGACCTTCTCTTCAACAGTGTGCTTGGCCTTTACCAAGCCAGATTTGGCCGAAGCCACTATGCTTGTTGCTTTTTCCTTAATCGCTTGCATTTAGTTTTCTTCTTCATACTAATCAAAACCTCGCAATTTAACATGTTTCTTGTATGGTGGACACGATATGAAGTCAGTTTGGGTAGTTATTAATAGAAGTTTAATCTTGAAATGAGGTCCTACTCTTGTTTTCATCCCATGACCAACTATTTTGAAATTTGACCTTTTTTTAGTTTTATTTTCATCCCAAACACCAATGTTGCACTTTTTGTCTAATTTGAGACTAAACATCCATCACAACTATTTTTTTTCATCCACTTTAATTCAAATTAAATGAGCTTATCAAGTCTGAATTTCTATATGTGAAAATAAAATAAAATAAAATAAAATGAAATGAAAAACACATATTTTTACGTGAAAACCCTTTCGGGAAAAAAATCACGGGCAGAGGAGAAGAAAATTCACTATGTCGAATTCGAATAATTATAAGAGGAATAGACTATTCTATTTATAGGCTTGTAAAGCCATATTCAAGTAAGATTAAAACACCTTATTCTAATCAATATAAAACAGATGGAGTTTAATAAGGTTTAAAAAACCTTATTCTAAAATAAAATAAAACAAGTATAGTTCTATATATATTTTACTTTTTTTTATTTTACCACTATATTTTATTTAAATAAGGATTCGGGTCATTTAATTCTAACAATCTCCACATTAACACGAATTATCAATGAACAAGTTCTTCATCGCGAAAATGAACAAGTTCTCCACCTCTTCCATAAAACCCCTTAAGGGTTTAACTTCAGCAATGAACACCAACCAAGTCTAAGCAATGCTCAAACTTGATTATAGGAAGTGACTTAGTCATCATATCTGCAGGATTTTCATGAGTACTAATTTTGCTCACAACAATATCACCACGAGCAATAATATCACGAATAAAATGATACCGAATATCAATGTGTTTTGTTCTCTCATGAAACATTTGATCTTTTTTAAGGAAGATTGCACTCTGACTGTCACAAAATACTGTACTAATTTGAAGGTCTTCATTGAGTTTACTAATGATTCCCTTCAACCCAATAACTTATTTACAAGCCTCAGTAATCACCATTGCACAACCTTCGATTGTAAAGACATAACCTGTGAGAGATCTTCTTCTATCAAGGTCTCTAGCAAAATCAGCATCAACATACCCAATGACTCCATCTCTAGTTTTTCCAAACTGTAAGCAGACATCAGTAGTACCTCGTAAGTATCTTAAAATCCACTGAACTGATTTCCAGTGTTCTTTATCGGGATTCGCCATGTATCTGCTAACTGCACTAACTGCATATAATAAATCTGGACGTGAACAAACCATAGCATACATGAGAGATCCCACTGCACCAAAGTATGGAACATGTGACATGTACTCAATCTCATTATCTAATTGTAAAGACAAAGTCGATGAAAGTCTGGAATGAGCTATTAAAAGAGTACTAACAGGCTTAGCACCCTGCATATTGAACCTGCAAAGAATTTTCTCAATGTACCCCTTCTGACTTAAGTATAATTTACTTGCTTTTCTATCTCTGAGAATCTCCATACCAAGTATCTTCTTTGCTGGTCCCAAATCTTTCATCTCAAATTCATCACTTAGTTAGGTTTTGACCTTTCTTATCTCTCTTTTATCTTTTGCTGCTATCAACATGTCATCAACATAAAGAAGTAGATACACGAAAGAACCATTACTGTTTTTCTTAAAGTAAACACAACTGTCAAAACTACTTCTTTTGAAATCATGAAAAGTCATAAAGGAATCAAACCTCTTGTACCACTATCTTGGTGACTGTTTCAAACTGTAAAGGGACTTTTTCAACAAGCAAACATAGTCCTCTTTTTCTGAGACTGTAAAACCCTCAGGTTGTTGCATGTAAATATCCTCTTCAAGTTCTTCATAAAAAATGTAGTTTTTACATCTAACTGCTCAAGCTCCAAATCATGCATTGTCATAATACCAAGCAAAGTTCGAATCGAACTATGCTTCATAACTGGGGAAAACATATCTGTGAAGTCCACTTCTGGAATTTGACTGTAACCCTTTGCAACAAGCCTTGCTTTATATTTGGGTTCTTCAACTCTTGGAGTCTCTTCTTTCTTTTTAAACACCCATTTTCAACTAACAACTTTTTTACCTTTAGGAAGTTTCACAAGATCCCATGTTTTGTTTTTATGGAGTGATTCCATCTTCTCTTACATAGCAAATATCCACTTTTTCTGAGTCTTCACAGCTAACTGCCTCAGAATAATTAGATGGCTCTCGGTTTGTATCTATATCTTCAGCCATATTTAAAGCATAAGCAACTAGATCAGCTTTGGCATACTTCTTTGGAGGTTTAGTTTCTCTTCTAGTTTCGTTTTTGGCAATAGAGTATTGTGGTGAAGAAGCAACTCTATTCTCAATTTTTGTACTGGCTTGAAGAGTCGACTCTGTATTAATCTAATGCTCCACCTGCTTTTGATTTTCTTTACTGGAAGATTCTTTAAGAGATAAGTTAGGTAGCATAGCAGTTTTATAAAAAACGACATCTCTGCTAATCACAACTTTTCTATTTTCAGGACATCATAACTTATAACCTTTTACACGTACTTTATAACCAAGAAAAACACATTTAATGGATCTCGGTTCCAATTTTCCATTATCAACATAAGCATACGCAGGACACCCAAAGATCTTTAAGTCAGAATAATTAGTAGGATTACCAGACCATACCTCTTGTGGAGTCTTTTTCTCAATGGCGACGAATGGAGATCGGTTGATCAAAAAACATGCAGTAGAAGCTGCTTCTGCCCAAAACGACTTTGGTAAGTTTTCATTTGACAACATACATCGAACCTTCTCCATGATCATTTTGTTTATTCGTTCTGCAATGCCGTTTTGCTGTGAAGTATGACGAACTGTCAAGTGTCTCACGATCCCTTCTGACTTGTAAAATCTATTAAACTCATCAGAACAGAACTTTAAGCCATTGTCTGTGCGGAGGTATTTTATTTGTTTTCCTGTCTGTTTTTCAATCATAATTTTTCAAGACTTAAATGCGGAAAGCACATCGCTTTTTTGCTTCAGGAAGAATGCCCAAACTTTTCTAGAAAAATCATCAATAAAGGTTAGTATATAATTAGCTCCACCTCTCGAAGACACTCTCGATGGCCCCCACAGATCAGAATGAATATACTTTAACGTTCCCTTCGTGTTATGGATTCCTCTAGTGAATCGAACTCTCTTTTACTTCTCAAAAACACAGTACTCACAAAACTTCAGTTTGCAAATTCCTTACCTATCAAAAAGTCCACTTTTACTCAATTCTGCCATGCCATTCTCATTCATATGCCTTAGGCGCATATGCCAAAGTTTAGTAATATCATCATTTGACAAGGAAGAGGAAGCGACAGTTGCATCACCAGTAACAGTAGAACCCTGCAAAATATATAACTTGGTAGTCTTTCTCTGCACTTTCATCACAACAAGGGAACCTTTGGAAATATTTAAAACCCCACTTTCAGCTATGTATTTGTACCCTTTTGAATCAAGAGTACTCAATGAAATTAAATTTCCCTTCAATTCTAGAACATGTCATACGTCACTAAGTGTTTTGACAACTCTATCAAACATCTTAACTTTAATTGTTTAAACACCTACAATTTTACATGAAGCATTATTTCCCATCAAAACAACACCTTCAGACACTGTTTCGTAAGTTGTAAACCAATCCCGATTGGGACTCATGTGGAAGGTGCAGCCTGAATCAAGTATCCAGTCCTCGCTCACTTTAGAATTATTGACAGAAGCGACTAGAAGTTCACCATCGTTGTAGTCTTTTACAACATCAGTTTCACCAGAATTTTCTGGTTATTTTCTCTTTTGATTCGCAGCCTCCCTTTTAATCTTATTTTGTAGCTTATAGCACTCAGATTTAATGTGCCCTTTCTTTTTGCAAAAGTTACAAGTTTTACCTCTATTTGAAGACTTCGATCTACCCTTAAATTTACCACGAGGATTCCGTTCTTGTGTCCTTCTACGATCACCATCAGCATTCTGATCTTGTCTCCCACGAACAATAAGACCCTCTCCTTGAGAGTTCAAAGATGCTTCATCTTATCATACGAGATTAAAGAAGCATAAATCTCATCAACTGTGAGAGACTCGTGACTATATAAAATTGTGTCTCTAAAGGTTGAATAAGACAATGGGCAACGAACAAAGTAGAATCAACCCTAGATCTTCCTTATCATACTGAACCTCCATGGCCTCCAAGTTTGAGAGAATTTCTTTAAACACTATTAAGTGTTCGTGTACAGATGCACCTTCCTCCAAGGGATGAGCATAAAGACGCTGCTTCATATGCAACTTGCTTGTTAGAGTTTTCGACATACATATTTGTTCTAGCCTCTTCCATAATACAACGGCGGTCTTCTCTTTCATCAAATCCTGTAAAATTTCGTTGGATAAATGCAGATGTAATTGTGTTAAAGCCTTTCGATCCTTACGCTTCTTCTCTTCATCTGTTAATGTCGAAGGCATCTTATCTATCCCTAGCTGGGTATCCTCTAGATCCATCTGCACAAGAACTGTTTGCATCTTAATCTACCACAACGTGAATCTGGTATTGCAATCCAAAAGCTGAATTTCATACTTCAAAGACGCCATTACTATGTTCGAGATAAACAACCCAAAAGCTCTGATACTAATTTGTGAAAATAAAATAAAATGAAGAACGCACAGATTTTTACGTGGAAACCTTTTTGGGAAAAAACCACGGGCAGAGGAGAAGAAAATTCACTATGTTGAATTCGAATAATTACAAGAAGAATAGATTATGTCTATTTATAGGCTTGTAAAGCTATATTCTAATAAGATTGAAACACCTTATTCTAATAAATATAAAATAGATGGAGTTTAATAAGATTTAAAAAACCTTATTCTAAAATAAAATAAAATAAGTGTAGTTCTATATGGATTTTACTTTTATTTTATTTTACCACTGTATTTTATTTAAATAAGGATTTGAGTTATTTAATTTTAACACTATAGTTAAATTATCATTTTCGTACCTATTACTCTAATATGATTGTTCATTAAAAAATTAAACCAACCAATGACATGTTGTCTTGTGTCAAAAAAAAAGTTACATAAAAACCATTAAAAATCCCAAAAAGAAAATGTTGAAACTTGAAAAATTATAAAAACTAAAATAAAAAAAATCAATTATCAATTTTTGTTAGGATAAGACATTTGAGACTTGATTTTCTATGCGTCATTGGTGCAATACGATCTCTTCGAGGCTATTGGAAGTGGTTAATTGTTTGACCAAAATTTTCCGTGAGATTAGTCTGATAATGATAAGATTAAGATGCAATTATTGACGGTTGGTCAAGGTAATAAATCTTTTGTTTGTTTCCAAATTTGAATTCAAAGTTGTAGATGCTGTCAAATTATCTTTATTCTCTATTAGACTCTTTTTGGAAACAGTTGCATTTGTATACTAATTTAAAGTCTTATACTATTATGTGTAATGTTTATATTTCTATTTTTATATGGTTCTTTTTCTTAAAAACAATGGTAATCTTAATCAAATGCAGGTATATAGAAACTCAAGCGGCTCCACAAATTCTGTACTGTTTCACATCGATTGGGGAGTTTTGCTAGTGGTAGAGTAATGCTTACTCCGCTTTGGCGACTCAAATTTTCGAAGTTACTACTTTACACCTTATGGTATTCTATATACTTTTTTATATATATTTTATATATATCAAGGTTGATGATCAAATCAATCAAGTCGTTAATTTTTGATTTGTTTGTTCTGTTTAATTAAATAAATAATTAAAAATTTGTTAAAAATTTAAACATATTAAAAATAGAAAAAAATCAGTTTAATCGAGTTTTTAATTTAATTCAACCTTGTTTCGAATTGATACCTTAATTGATTTTTAATCCAACCAATCTGATCTATCAATTCAATCGATTATAAAGAGAGTGATACATATTAAATATATATTAAAAATATATATTATTGCTGTAGTAGGCCAATTTTGGCCCACTAATACCAAGCCCATTTCCCCCTCTTACAACCCAAACCCGATTGATCCATTTCAATACACTAAAACCCCTGCCCAAACCTTAGCCCAACTACCCAAAACCCAACACTTGACCCAGGCCCAGAAGCCCAAACTCTAGACTTAGGGTTTCAGAAACCTTAGCCTACTCAGCTGCAACCCTCCCCACTTGTACTTAGCCCCATACACTGCTCCACTATAGCAGCCCCATACCCTCACGCGTCTGACACCATCTGCCGCTGCATGCTCCTCCTCCACCACCAGCTCCTCCATACCCTGCAAAGACAGAAGCAGACCAAACAGAATAGGACAAAAGATAAACAATATTTTCCTAGTTTTATAGTCGGCTATAAAGCTGAGAAATAAGCATTTGTAAAAGGGAGGATTTTTGCTATGAAAACAAAGATTTTCTTTCAATATTAACAGATTGAATACAAGAACCATTCGAAAATACATATACAATCAGGGGCTCTAACACCAAATCGGAGAATCAAACCTAAAACCTACGCTGACCTTTTTTTCTTTTTTTCTTTACTGTTTTGAGTTTGTTTTTTACATAAAAATACTAAAAAATATCAAACATAAAAACATATGTATTATTAAGCAAAAAAAAAAATTACCTCGGTGGCCGGCGCCGGCGCCGGCAACGGTCCGGCGATCGGACCGGAGCCCTCCCCCTTGGCCGGAAATCGCTCCGGACTTCCCTCTCCCCTCCCCCTTTTCTTTTTTTTTCTCTCAGCTGTTTCAAATGAAAAAAAAACAAAAAAATTTGGCTTATATAAGGGTCCAAAACGCACCGTTTTGGACCCCCCCTTAAAGCAGAAAACGACGCCGTTTTGATTCGGGTAGGGTCGACCCGACCCGTCCGGCTAGGGTCCTCGTGTTTTTGAAGTGGAAGGGCTAATTGCGCGATCGGCCCTTCCGCATTTTTGCTATTTTACAATCAGGTTTTTAATATTTTAATTTCGCCCCAGAATTTTGCCCGTTCATCAATTTAGTCCCTCCGTGTTGCGCTGCGTTTTGGTAATAGAGAATATTGCACTTTTGGTCCTTGTTGTTTTCACGCGTGTCCATTTTAGTCCTTTATTTCTTTATTTCTTTTTAAATTTGCCCTGAAATTCTGTTCTTATTCCGATTTAATCCTTTTTCGTTTATTTTCCTTTTCTTACATATTACTAATATTGTTACTATTATATTTATTATTATATTATTTATTTTCACTATTATTATTATTATTTTCATCATTATTATACATATATGTATATATTTATGTAATATTATTAATAGGCGTCCCAACATTATTATTATGTATGTATATACATTTTAATACCGTGCATGTATATGATTCTATTTAATTGTTAGTTTTGTATACTAGATTCATACGTATATTTCTCATGTCATTTCATGTATCCATTTTTATTATTATATATGTGTACAGGTAATAATTTTTCAAAACTTCGTTTTAATCTTATGCATTATTTGTTTCGTTCCCTTTCATAATATTATATATTGGTATATATATGTTCTTTAGGTGCATGTGTTCCTCAATATTTATTTTATGTACATATGTAAATATTATGAATATATATTTAACATTACTAGTTATATATTTTTATTATCTTATATATCTTTCTAATACCATTAATATTTATATATACATATTTTACATATATACTCTTAATTATTTTCATGTGTATATTCATCATATTCTCTTTACGTTCTCGTATTCAATGCTAACATTGCATTTGATCTTGCACGCGCGGTTATTATTTTCTAATATTATTGTCATGTTTGTTATTTGTTTCAAATATGCCTAGCCCTATCATTTATTTATTTTTATTTCATATCAATTTACTTTGCATTATTTCGAAAATCATATACTTGTTTTGCTAATTAATTTCAATAAACAAGGAAATGTACCGATTTAACATTAAGTCATCGAGTTCATCGCTATGTTGGGTGAACGTCAATTGACTCGTGTTAAAACGGCATACCCTTCTCAAAAACCGGAATAAACTAAAATTTCTCGTTTTTTTTCGGATCATAACTAAACTTTACATTGAATTCACATTTTTGAAAATTAAGACAACATGTGTTTATGAGATACCAATTTTTGGGCGTCGCGAGGGTGCTAATACCTTCCTCGCGCATAACCGACTCCCGAACCCTAATTTTCCTCTGGCTTTTAACGTAGACCTAAATCCAGCCTTCCTTTTGTTTTAAAAAATGAATCTAATAGGTGTCCGATCACACCTAGGAAAAGGATCAGTGGCGACTCCCTCTTTATTTTAAAATCAAACTTCAGTTTTCAAACTTTTTCACTAGATTGCCACAATTAGCGACCCGAAACCAATTTTTACGTCGCTACAGCTGGCGACTCCACTGGGGAACAGCCTTGTTGAGAGTCGTGTCTGGAATTAAACACATTTTGTCAAAATTTTCAAATTTCCTTATTCAAAGTAAATATTTGGTCATGATCCGAAAATCTCGTTTTCAAAATTCATGCATTTGTATCGTGCTGTAAATATTTCTTCTAACTTGCTTATTTGGTTGTTTTTCAGTGTTTCAATTTTTATGGTTTTAATTTTGGTTTGGTCTCTTTAAGTGAAACGTAAAGGTTTATGAGTTGTTCCCCACACACCGTGTACTTGCATTTTCGCATAACATGAGCTCTCTACCCGGGCTCCGTCCGTTTAAGTGAAAGTAAACGCTACGCCTTCGTGAGTTAACTCGTCCCTCCGCACAGGCTAGTGAATACTTTCGGGTTACATATGACTTATGCTTTCGTGAGTTAACTTGTCCCTCCGCTTAGGCATAAGTAAATGTAATCCCTCGAATTGATCTCGTAAGCCTGTGATAGGCTATGACCGAGGCTTCGTGCTGATCTTAGCAGATGATAGTATGAGCAATTCGAGTACCTGTCTAGAACCGAGACTGCATATAGTGAACCATACGAGCCACCTAACTAGAGCCATGCTGAACCTCTGTCCGCTTATAGTCACCAAAATAAGTACACGGGGAAAATGCCTTTTGCCTTTCATTTACACTGTTTATGCAAAATAATTGGATTGGGTAGTTTAATTTGTTTTTCAAATTATATTTGTTGTGTTTACTAACCAAGTTTGTTTGTTTTTACTTTTATTTTCATCATGCATCATAGGCATCATATTAGGAAGGTGTTGATTAAAAGTTGGTTGCCAAAAAAACGGGTTTCTGATGGAGGAGTCAATTACACAAATAACCGAGAAGAGTGCCGTGGTTCGGGACTGGTCTCTAAAAATTCAGAAAGAAAAGGGGGATAGTCTAGTGGAATGGTGTATTGCCAATTTGCCCGAACATATAACTGTAAATGTTCGCCAAAATAACCTTGAGGATTTGGTTCGAATTTGGAATCAGTGGGATTCAGACACTAGAGACATTTTCACTGAGAGGTATGGAGATATAGCTCACCTGATCACCATCCGTGTAGACGAACAGTTGATTCAAGCCATGGTTCGGTTCTGGGACCCAGCTTATCAGTGTTTCACCTTCAATCAAGAAGACATGACTCCAACCATAGAAGAGTATGCTGCTTTACTCCGCATCGACAATGTACAATTCGGCAAAATATATGTGAAGGAGCCTAAGCCGATGACCTTTAAAAAAAAGTTAGTGAGACTGACAGACATGACTGATGCATGGGCCGAAAAACAGATAAAGAAGAAGAATGAAACCATTTGCATTCCATGGTCCTCCCTACGAGATTTGGCTCTGAACCATCCCAACATGCTGAAAAGGGTAAATCTATTCGCTTTGGCCATTTACGGTTTGGTCATTTTCCCAAAAGTTCTCGGACATCTCGAAGTTGTAGTAGTTGATTTCTTCGAAAGGCTAAAACAAGGAATCAACCCTGTCCCGACCATCCTAGCCGAGACCTTCAGGTCCCTGAGTAGTTGTCGAAGAAAAGGGGAGGGACGATTTATCGGATGCGCGCAGTTGCTCAATGTTTGGATTTTGAGTCACTTCTGGAAGGTAGAGCGTACTCCGTTCCATATGTTTTCTAAAACATTCTCCCCGCTAGAAGCTTACCTCAATAACATGGAGAGCACCCTGGATCCGTCCTTCAGTTCTGCTATACAAATGTGGAAGCCAAGATTGGGTACCTTTACTCGGGTAATGGGGAGGAGTTGGATATGCTCCGCTATTAGTCCAAAGGCAATTTTCTTCGCGACAATTCCTCCCTGCAACTGGAGGATTAGCACAGTTCGAGTTCGCTTTCGCGGGTGAAGGATATATGAAGAGAGTCCGAGACACTGCAAAGTATTGGAAGGAAATTCATTTCATAGAATTAGCTTTGTATGTTGATACCCTTACCCAAGATTACGACATATGGAGGAAGCAACGGGTAAATAGTCAGCAAATCTCATCAACAAACTACACCATCCAGAATCCTTTCTCGGAGGAAACGCCGTCTGAGCTAGAAATGGCAAGACAAGAATTCGAACGAGAAAAGGCCAAGATGTCTCGGGACCTTAGTGCCCTTCAAGAAGAAAACTATCAACTGAAGATTGAAGTTCAGGTTGAAAGGTCCAGGACTGAAAAAGTACAAAGGGAAGCCGAGATTGTGAGAGACGACTTAAGGGACCTTCATTTGGAAAACAAGAAATTAAGTAACACTATAAAGAATAGCGGGTTGGGCAAGTCGACAGCAGAACGAACAAAAATTAGCAATATCAATGGAGGAATGGAGTTTTGGAAGGGAAAAGTAAAGAAAGAGGAGGAAAAGGCTGCGCGCGCTGTGATAGAGTTAAGAAGGAAGAACGCCGAGTATGAAATGGTGACTGCAAAATTGGCGAATAGTCAGTCTGAACATCAAGAATTAAAAAGGAAAACACGAGATCTAGAAAATATGCTGCAATCTCGTAAACAATAATTAGATAACCTCTTGAAGGCTCTAGAAGAAAAGAGTGAGCAGTACGATAGGGACATTCACGCGTATGAAGGAACCCTCAAAGAAAAAGAAATGCAACTTGACTTCTTGATCAATGAAATTCGTAAAGCGGCTATGCAAGTTGTTCAATTATCAGATGAAGCCGAAGTTCTCAGTTGCCAATTCCCTCCGAGCCAAAGATCGAGCATATTAGAGTTTTTAGAGCAAGTGAAGAAACAAGGCAATGTGGCTAGGAAATTTGTGTAACTGTTGGAAAAATGAGAACTTTGTGTAATAGACTATGTTGATAAATGAAATGCCTAAATATGGGGCTATCTTGAAATCAACACCAATTTCTTGCATTTCATTCATAACTGACATTCATTTGACATTCATGCATTCATTCATGCATCAGTTCATTCATTGCATATCCCATACTCGTTCGCTGAGGTAAAACGTACAATTCGCAGTTGCCAGACTTCAAGACTGAAACCACGTCATCCGTATAAAACGCGCCGACAAGCTAGAGTAATGGAGAATGAATTCAATGAGAGAATTGAAAGGATGGAAAGGGCTCAAAAGGAATTACAAGAGCAACTGGCCAAATCGCAACAAGAGATGAGAGACCTAATGGTGAGATCTCGAGAGGAATCTCTCGAGCAAAAGATCAGATGGCTAAAATGATGGAGATGATGACAACTTTGGTCAAAGGAAAAATGCAGAACCCCGATGTTATGGAACCTCGGTCAAGAATTCACCATGATCGGGATCCACTCTATCCCTCGGGATTCACTCCACCGCCCGCATATACAATACAAAGAGGGTATACTCAAGAGGAACCCACTGGCTTGGAACATCGACCTATGCCACCTGCTCTACCGACTAATTTGGGGCAAGGAATGTTAGCGTCGAACCCAGGGGCTAGTTCTGCTAATCCACTAGTTCCAGATCTGGATGACCCAGCAGAGGTAGCCAAGTTGAAATTGGATAACCATGACGCAAAATATAGGAGTCTAGAGGAAAGACTCAAAGCAATAGAAGGCACTGAAGTCTTCTCCGCACTAGGTGCCAAGGAACTCAGTTTGGTATCTGATCTAATTTTACCTCCGAAGTTCAAAGTGCCTGATTTTGAGAAGTATGATGGGACAAGGTGCCCGAAAGCACATCTCATTATGTTCTGTCGAAAAATGACTGGTTATGTGAACGAGGATAAACTACTCATACATTGCTTTCAAGATAGTCTAACAGGGTCAGCTCTTCGGTGGTACAATCAACTTAGTAGAGAAAAGATTCGATCCTGGAAGGACTTGGCGTCAGCATTTTGCGAACAGT
Source organism: Gossypium hirsutum (assembly GCF_007990345.1). Classification (NCBI taxonomy): domain Eukaryota; kingdom Viridiplantae; phylum Streptophyta; class Magnoliopsida; order Malvales; family Malvaceae; genus Gossypium; species Gossypium hirsutum. Next base: position 113,595,813 of record NC_053424.1, on the reverse strand, counting down.
ACAAGCATGTATCGGGTATGGTGCCAGACCGTATGACCTTGCAAATGATGGAGAAAAAGCCATCAGAGACCTTTAGACAGTATGCGCAGAGATGGAGAGACGTCTCAGCTCAAGTGGAACCCCCACTAACAAAAACGGAGATAACCATTCTCTTTATCAATACTTTAAAAGCACCGTTTTATGACAAATTAGTGGGAAGTGCCACAAAAGATTTCGCGAATATTGTAATATCCGGTGAACTCATAGAGAATGCCATCAAGAGCGGTAGAATGGAAGGATCAGAAGGCTCAAGAAAAGCAGCACCCTTAAGGAAGAAAGAGCCAGAAGCCCACATGGTGGGAACTAGGAGTCGTTACATTCCCAATTCGTATCCTAACCAACCCCGACCTCGAAATTATCCACCCCCGAATTCTTATTATCCCCCTCAAACCCCTTACTACCAAGCACCACATCCGTCCTGCCCCGTATACGCCACGAACAACCAAAGACTCGTCACCACTTTCCCACAAAACACGGTACCCGCCCAAAGCCAATCAAGGCATGATCCCGAGAACCGCAATTTACCCCCATCCCTGTGTCGTATGGGGAATTGTACCTAAAATTTTAGAAAAACAGCTAATTTCTCCCCATTACATGGTACCCCTTAAACCTCCATACCCAAAGTGGTACGATCCAAACGCTAGTTGCGCATACCACGCAGGGAACCAAGGGTACTCTACTGAGAACTATCTCGCTTTCAAAATGAGAGTTCAAGGACTCATTGACGCGGGTATCCTACGATTCGATAGTGCTAGTAACGCCACGGGGAACCCGTTCCTTAACCATACCGAAGGGAATGTGAGCACAGTGGGGAAAGAGGATGAATGGAAGGTCAGAAGATGTGTATCAGAAATAAGGACGCCTCTACAGAAAATCTGGGAGGTATTGGTTAAGAAAGGATTGCTCTGTCACTCTGATAGAATTTTTGGAGAAGAAGGTCAAAGTTTTTGCAATTTTCATGGGATTGTTGGACATGACATTCAGTCATGTGAGGACTTTAAAAGGTTACTTCAAGACCGGATGGATAATAAGGAGATCAAGGTCCTTAACAAGAGTGAAGATGCCAACGAAAGAGAAGTATGCGTCTCTGATAGCCAATCATCAGGGCCCCCTTATAGTGCTGACCGACCGTTGGTAATTTATTACGACGCGATGAGAGAGCCATTGAAACCACAGATGGTAATTGAAGTACCATCTCCTTTCCCGTATAAGGACAACAAAACAGTACCGTGGAAATATGATGTTAATATCGTTACACCGGAAGTTGAAAAGTCCAAAGCCATAATTGAAGATGTTGGGGAGGTGGTCATTTTACTCGAAGTGGACGATGCTATTCTAAAGAAGTTGAACCGGTAAAGAAAAGTAGCGACTCGAAGCAAAAAGGGAAAGCAGTGATGCACGAGGTCGAAGTCGAGCAAGAAATTCCACCCGTGCAAGAAACTAAAAAGCCTGTGAATGAGGAAGAAGCTCAAGAATTCTTGAAATTTATTAAGCACAGCGAATATAGTGTGGTGGAACAATTGAGCAAGCAGCCAGCACGAATCTCAGTTCTATCTCTACTATTAAATTCAGAGCCACACCGGAACGCTTTATTGAAGGTGTTAAATCAAGCTTACGTGGCCAACAACACATCTGTCGAAAAGCTTGATAGGTGGGTAAATAATCTGAATGCGGACAACTTCATCTCTTTTAGTGATGATGAGATACCGCTAAATGGTAGAGGTTCGGTGAAAGCGCTACATATCACGACCCGCTGCAAGGGCTACATAATACCGAACGTACTCATCGATAATGGGTCAGCGTTAAATGTTATGCCATTGGCTACACTTTCGACGGTAAGGGCATTCGACGGGACGAGGCGCGAAGTCATGGAAAAGATCGAAATCCCTTTGGAAGTGGGTCACTACATCTATGAGGTCGAATTCCAAGTCATGGACATTACACCCTCTTATAACTGCCTTTTGGGAAGACCTTGGATTCATTCTGCTGGAGCAGTCCCATCATCTCTCCATCAAAAGTGAAATTCATCATGGATGGCTGTTTGGTCACAGTCGAGGGCGAAGAAGACATCATCGCATCTATCTCTGCTGATGCGCCATACCTGGAAGTAAGCAAGGACGCAGTGGAATGTTCCTTTGATCCCTTGAATTCATCAATGCCACTTTCGTCGTGAGGGAAATAGAATTGCGATGCCAAAACTGTCGAGAAATACCAGAATGGGTGTCAAGTTGACCGTAGGAAGGGGAGCTCGTGCGAGAAAGGTTTAGGGAGACATCTGCAAGAATAGTGAGGGCTTTAAAGCCAGTGCAGCACAAGGCCCGATACGGTTTGGGGTTCCAGCCTGACATGCGCCAAAGAAGAAGACAGTGGAAGAAGGATCAAGAGAGAAAATTGCAAGAACTTTGGGCCGAGAACCAGAATGGGAACCAATAGAGTACCCTCCTTTGTCAAAAAATTTACATCTGCGGGAATGATGTACCCTGGACAAGATGATCCACGAAACATGCTGGGTTAATTGAAAGGATTTTCAGAATGTCAGTATAAATGTCATTGACAAAGAAGCTGGTGCAAGTAAAGATGTCTCGAGGATACGCCATTGCCCTCCTGGTTTCATGTTGAACAATTGGATTGCTGAGGAGCTTCTTGTAGTTTATAAGCCTTCAGAGTAATGCTAAACATCAACCTTCTATTGTGTCTTAGATATAATGAATTCTTTTGTAAGAGCTTGCATTCGCTCTTTATCATTTGAGGAATATCAATGAAGATGCATTTTGTCACGATTTTTCGCATTATCACTAATTTCATAATCATTTTCTCATTTCATAGCCTATCTTACATTTGCCTCATTGCCATGAATAACATTCGTTTGTTGTTTCCAATACTTGGATGTCCCCCTATAGCTTCCTTTTCCATTCAACTTTCAAGTGCTCAGATATTGACGACATGAATAAGCCCGTTACGAATCTTGAAATTGATTTTGAGAAGGCTGTTTGCTTAGGAGAATTTGAAGCGAAGAAAATGCTGAAGATTATGTCTCGTCTCCTGAATTGTTAAGAATGGTGGAACAAGAGGATAAACAGGTTCTGCCTCATGAAGAATCTGTGGAAACAATAAATTTGGGCACTGAAGAGAGGAAACAAGAAGTGAAGATTGGGACTTCTATTTCAGAAAGTACCAGGCATAGTTTGATCACTTTACTCCGCGAATACAAAGATGTTTTCGCGTGGTCATACCAGGACATGCCAGGGCTAGATGAAGATTTAGTGGTCCATAAGCTGCCATTAAAGCCAGAATGCAAGCCCATCCAGCAAAAATTAAGACGGATGAGGCCCGAAATGCTGTTGAAAATAAAAGAGGAAGTCAAGAAGCAATTTGACGCTGGCTTCCTACAAGCCTCCAAATATCCAGAATGGGTGGCTAACATAGTCCTGGTACCAAAGAAAGATGGAAAAGTACGAATGTGCGTGGATTACCGTGACCTGAATCGAGCAAGCCCAAAAGATAATTTTCGCTTGCCACAATTGACACGTTGGTGGACAACACAGCAAAACATTCATTGTTTTCTTTCATGGATGGATTCTCGGGTATAATCAGATCAAGATGGCCCCTGAGGATATGGAGAAAACTACCTTCATAACAATGTGGGGAACGTTCTGCTACAAGGTGATGCCATTCGGGTTAAAGAATGCTGGGGCAACATATCAGAGGGCTATGGTGACGTTATTCCATGACATGATGCATAAGAAATAGAGGTCTACGTCGATGATATGATTGCTAAATCTCGATGAGAAGAAGAGCATGTAATGAACCTCAAGAAGTTGTTCGAAAGGCTGAGAAAGTTTCAGCTAAAGCTTAATCCAGCCAAATGTACATTCGGGGCTACCTCGGGAAAATTGCTAGGCTTCATTGTTAGTGAAAGAGGTATCGAAGTTGATCTAGATAAAATAAAAGCCATCCAAGAATTACCTCCCCCGCGCACACAAAAGGAAGTCAGGGGATTTTTAGGGAGGTTGAATTACATTGCTCGATTCATTGCTCAACTTACCAACCAATGCGACCCAATTTTTGACTCCTTCGAAAACATAACCCGGGAGAATGGAACGAGGAGTGCCAAGTGGCCTTCGATAAGATAAAACGGTATCTGTCTAATCCTCCTGTGCTAGTACCACCGACCCCTGGAAAACCCTTATTTTGTACCTGACCGTGTTTGAAAACTCAATGGGTTGCGTACTGGGGCAACATGATGAGTCAGGGAGAAAAGAAAAGGCGATCTACTACCTCAGCAAAAAGTTCACTGAATATGAGGCAAAATATTCGTCCATTGAGAAATATTGTTGCGCTCTGGTTTGGGTAGCTCGGAGACTCAGACAATATATGTTGTATCACACGACATGGCTAATTTCAAAGCTGGACCCAATAAAATACATGATGGAATCGCCGCACTATCAGGAAGAATGGCATGATGGCAGATCCTCCTTTCGAATATGACATTGCCTATGTAAGTCAGAAGTCGATAAAAGGGAGCGCAATAGCTGACTTCTTAGCAACTCGAACGACAGAGGAATATGAGCCTTTAAGATTCGATTTCCCAGACGAAGACTTAATGTGCATCACAAAAATAGAATCCGAGTCATCAAAAGAGAAGTCATGGAAGATGTGCTTTGATGGTGCGTCAAATGCTTTAGGGCATGGAATTGGAGCAATCCTGGTATCACCAGACGGGAATCATTATCCGTTCACTGCAAGACTGAACTTCTTCTGTACCAATAATATCGCAGAATATGAGGCCTGTATCATGGGGCTTCGTGCAGCTATCGAACGAAACATCGAGATCTTGGAGGTGTACGGGACTCAGCCCTAGTGATTTACCAATCCGTGGAGAATGGGAAGTGAGGGACTCAAATTGATTAAGTACAGCGTTAGTGGCTGGATTGATCAAGGAATTCAAAGAAATAACTTTTCATTACTTCCCACGAGAAGAGAACCAACTGGCAGATGCCCTAGCCACTTTGACTTCAATGTTCAAAGCAAGTAGAGAAGCAGAAATAATGCCCCTCAAATGAGCATATACGAGGTCCCTGCACACTGTTGTAGCATTGAGAAAGAAGTAGACGGACGGCCTTGGTTCCATGATATCTTAGAATATACCAGAATCAAAGGTATCCCGAACAAGCGAATGAGAACGATAAAAGAACAATTAGAAGAATGGCAGCGGGATTTGTTCTTGATAGGGATATCCTGTATAAAAGAGGAAAGGATCAGATGCTTTTGAGATGTGTGGATGATGTTGAAGCCAGAAAAATACTTGAAGAGGTCCATGAGGGAATTTGCGGAACGCATGCCAATGGTTTCAATATGGCCAGAAAGATCATGAGACTCGGTTATTATTGGCTGACAATGGAAAGTACTGCATCAATTTTGCCAGAAAATGCCACAAATGTCAAATCTAAGGCGATAAAATTCATGTAGCCCCTTCACCCCTTCATGTCATGACTTCTCCGTGGCCTTTTTCTATGTGGGGCATGGATGTCATAGGGCCAATTTCTCCAAAAGCTTCAAATGGACATCGATTCATTTTTGTGGTTATCGATTACTTCACAAAATGGATTGAATCCGCTTCGTTTGCCAATGTGACGAAGACTGCAGTGTGCAAGTTTTTGAAAAAGGAAATCATTTGCCGATATGGTTTGCCTGAAAGAATCATCTCAGATAATGCCACGAATCTGAACAATAAGATGATGAAAGAAGTGTGCGAGCAGTTCCAAATAAAGCATCATAATTCCTCGCCCTATCGCCCAAGATGAACGGGGCTGTTGAAGCAGCTAACAAGAACATTAAGAGGATCATTGGGAAAATGACTGAGACATATAAAGATTGGCACGAGAAACTTCCATTTGCTTTGTTTGCATATCGCACATCTGTGCGAACATCTACGGGAGCAACTCCTTTCTCTCTAGTCTATGGAATGGAAGTTGTGCTACCTATCGAGGTTGAGATCCCCTCTCTGCGAGTATTGATGGAATCAAAGTTAGAAGAAGCAGAATGGGTTCGAGCTCGATATGATCAGTTGAACCTCATTGAAGAAAAACGTCTAAGGGCAATTTGTCATGGGTAAATGTACCAAAAGAGAATGATCGCAGCCCATGACAAGAAGGTACGACCAAGAGAGTTCCATGAAGGAGAACTCGTTCTGAGAAAGAATCTCCCAATACAAAAAGACCTGCGAGGAAAATGGGCACCAAATTGGGAAGGACCATACGTTGTAAAAAAGGCATTCTCAGGAGGAGCTTTAATCCTTACCGAGATGGATGGGAAGGAGTTACCGAATCCGGTGAATTCAGATGCGGTGAAGAAATATTATGCTTAAGATGAAAACCCGAAAAGGGCATCTTAAAAAAAAAGGGATCAGGGCGAAAACCCGAAAAGGGCGTCTTGATTAGTACAAAAAGATTAGGATGAAAACCCGAGAGGGCGTCCTAATGAAACAAACCTGGCGGTCGAACGATAGGTCAAGTAGTGAGACTACAGTATTTGAAGCACTTCTGAAAGCTCGAAATTTTCTACGCAAGAAGCCATGCTCGAAAAGATTATTGATTGAGGAACGTGGAAGAGTTCATGTGTTGAATATCTAGAGCATTTGTATCCGTTGAATACGACCTTTTCTTTCTTTTTGACATTTTTACTCTCATTGGTTAACTTTCTTTGTTTGCCACATTTGAAAAAAGGAATATGAGATATCCTTTTTGTCCATACCTGACCATTTTCATGCATCTCATTATGTGTTTATTTAATGATAAATAGTGAAAGACATACTCTAAACAAAAGAAATGTCAAGCATTACCCGGATAAGAATTTGATAAGTGCAAGATCTTCAAAGCAAGAACAAAGTTTAACCAAGGGCAAAAGGGTGATATCTGAGAAACGTCGATTACTCGTAAAGCTCGAAGACAGGTATGAGGCCTGAAGAGAAGGTCGAGAATCAAAGCAATGAACCAGATCCTCAACAATCATGGCGAAAATGACATACGACCAATATGCTTAAGGAGCACTGCATAATCATGTAGGCATAAAGGCATTTAAGACAAACATGTGCATATCATGATGACATCATGCATGGCATATACAGGTAATCCAGTAAAGCAAGAAATCTTGAATGAGAGTGCACTGAATCAAAGGAAAAATACCCGAGTTCTACCAAAGGACTGGTTTTGGTATTTTGATGTTTAATATTCATGCTTTCCAAGGAAAATCAACTCATATTGCAGAGATGAGTTGAGCCTCAAGACACGTTGAGGTATTTTTAATTTTTAAAAATCAACTCATATTGCGAGAAGTGAGTTGAGCCTGGGGCACGCCGAGGTATTTTTAGTTTATGTTTTAAATTGACTCATATTGCGAGAGTGAGTTAAGCTTTTAATTTTTGTTTTTCAAATCAACTCATATTCTAGATGATTGAGCCTCAGAACGTGAGTAATTTCAATTTCTGTGTCAAAAAAAAAATCAACTCATATGCGAAAATGAGTTGAGCCTCAGGACACGCTGAGGTATTTCAATTTTTTTTTCAAATCAACTCATATTGCTAGAGGTGAGTTGAGCCTCAGGACACGCTGAGGTAATTTCAATTTCTGTTGTCAAAAAAATCACTATATTGCGAGAGTGAGTTGAGCCTCAAGACACTTAGGTATTTTCAATTTCTGTTTTCAAAATCAACTCATATGCGAAGGTAGTTGCTCAGCACTTGAGTATTTTTCATTCTGTTCAATTTTTGTTTTCAAAATCAACTCATATTCGAGATGAGTTGAGCCTCAGACCCTGAGGTATTTTTCTTTTTTTTCAAAAATCCTCATATTGCGAGTGTTGAGCCTGCCTATTTCATTTCATCTCATGATTGCCTGATGTATATTTCGAAAAATCAACTCATATTGCGAGAAATGAGTTGAGCCTCAAGACACACTGAGGTAATTTCAATTTCTGTTGTTCAAAAAAAATCAACTCATATTCGAGAAATGAGTTGAGCCTCAGACACTGAGGGTATTTTCAATTTCTGTTTTCAAAAATCAACTCATATTGCGAAAGTGAGTTGAGCCTCAGACACACTGAGTATTTCAATCGTTCAAACTATATTGCGAGGTAGTTGAGCCTCAGAACAAATTTCAAAAAAAATCAACTCATATTGCGAGAGGGTGAGTTGAGCCTTCAAGATCACCATTGAGTATTTCATATTTTCTCTTTTCAAAAATCAACTCATATTGCGACATCAACGATGAGTTGAGCCTCAAAACGTTGAGTGATATTTTCATTCCTGTTTCGATTTATGTTTTCAAAAATCAACTCATATTGCGAGAGGTGAGTTGAGCCTCAGGACACGCTGAGGTAATTTTCAATTTCCGTTTCAAAATTCACTCATATGCGAGAGGTGAGTTTT